>NW_009196022.1:0-2818 GCF_000690835.1 Fulmarus glacialis | reverse complement strand
GCCCAGCCATCCAGCCAGTTTTTTACCCAGCAAAGAGTACGCCCGTCCAAACCATGAGCTGCCACTTTCTCCAGGAGAATGCTGTGGGAAACGGTGTCAGAGGCTTTACTAAAGTCCAGGTAGACCACATCCACAGCCTTTCCCTCATCCACCAGGCGGGTCACCTTGTCATAGAAGCAGATCAGGTTGGTCAAGCAGGACCTGCGTTTCATAAACCCATGCTGACTGGGCCTGATCACTTGATTGTCCTGTACGTGCCGCGTGATGGCACTCAAGATGATCTGCTCCATAACCTGCCCCGGCACCGAGGTCAGACTGACAGGCCTGTAGTTCCCTGGATCCTCCTCCCAGCCCTTGTAGATGAGCGTCACATTTGCTAACCTCCAGTCAACTGGGACCCCCCCGATTAGCCAGGACTGCTGATAAATATTGATAGTGGCTTGATGAGCACTTCTGCCAGCTCCCTCAGTGGATCCCATCAGGCCCCATAGACTTGTGTGTGTCTAAGTGGTGTAGCAGGTCACTAACCATTTCCCCTTCATGACACAAAAGATAAAAGACTGGTGATGATGCTAGAGTGGGACCATCAGTGGCATATCTAGTCTAAGACTTTTCCCCAACAGTATCTGATAGCAGGTGACTCATAGGAAGATGGAAGACATCATCACAGTCTTCCCCCAAATTATTATTTAAATCAGCCTCTCCTTCCGCTGCCCTCTCTCAGTGGGCTGCTTATGTCCAGAGAGAGGATGGCTCTGTCCTGTCCAAAACCTGTGGGATTTACTCATTGTTAATGTCATGCCATGACTTGGATGGGTTTTTTTCATTCACTCCCCTGTCCAACCTTTTTAAAAGTCCTCCAACATGTCAACCTGTCCAACATTTTGTGCAATGAGTTTTTCAGATTCCTTGTGTGGTTCAGGAAAACATGTTGTGTAGTTCAGGAAAACATCACTCTTTTATTTACTTTAAATCAGACATTTTAAAGGTGATTAAATGCAATTCCACTTTTGTACTATGAGAATGAAGAGGCATAAATGCCTTTCCTCCTCCTACCCTCTTAACACCGCTTATTAACACATATAAATGTTTCCCCTCTAAATATCACCTCCACTATCTGGTGTGAAGCTTTCAGTGTAGAATGGCAGAAATTTGACAAGAGCTGCACAGGGATGTGCTTCAGGATCAGGCAGCTGCAGCTGTATGTGATTCCCCAGGCTCTCAATTCTGCTATGTGCACAGAGGAAGCGCGATAGTGCCATTTAGCCTTCTTCTATCAGACCTGCTCATGGAAGCTGGTAAAAGAGAATCCCATATAAACAAGTTTATTGTCTGTTTCAACATGTCCAAAGACTAGAAATTTCCCCTGTCTTTTTTTAAGAAAATCACCAAATAGCGGAAACATGAACTTTGAAACAAGAAGCCAGCAACAGCTATACTTTTGAGGAAATGATAATGATCAGTTCTCCCTTCCTAGGCTTCAGCACTTGTTACCTATCCAATGGCTGCACCAGCGGGAAGATAATCAGCTAAGATGCCAGTTGAGAATCAGGCTGAAATAATTTTGATGAGTAGACCCCATTTAAAAGTCTGCTCTTAGCCATACTCTGGGGATTTACATTTTCTCATTTCCATGTCCCCATTACATAAATACCGTATGTTTTAAATCTCTCTTCATTTGAATGTGTCTCCATGTTTCCAGGTATTTTCTTCATTCTTCTCTGCTCTTCTGCTGCCATGTACAGCACTAAAACCAGCATTTCAGGGAAGAAGACAAGACTGATATGTGCTGCAGTATTTTTCAGTATTTTTCTTTATGCCACGTCCCTAACATTTTGTTCACTTTTTGAATGTTTTCTAATTTACCAACACAGCAAAGCAAACTTTAAAAGAGTGAGTTACAGAGCACTGCTTTTATTTATGAAGCACAGAAAGAAACGATTAAGAGTAAATATAACTGAGCCATATATAATCTTAACTTTGGGACAAATAACACAATCTGATTCATCATCCATTATAACTCAGATCAGTCAGAAAAGACTCAAAAGAAATGCAAGAAGGTAGTGTGGGGAGACGATCCAGACCAAGTGGCAGTGCTTTGGTCAGGGGTCTGACCTTGCGTTGTGCTGGGCCCAAGTTTGCCCGGCAACTAGCAAGCCTTGAGTTTGCCCAGCAACAGCGACATGATGCCGCTGGGCGGTGACCACAGAAACCCCCGAGGAAGGGTGTATAAACTGCTCCCTAGAGCCCGATTCGAGCGCTCTTGAGGAACGGCTGGCCCACGCCTTGGTGATCTCCCCTTACTTGGGATGCCAGGTAAGGATACTTCCCTGGAAACTGGGTGATACCTATTAGGTAGATTATAAGGAATTTGGAATAGAAGCAGAAGAGTCCCCACTTGCAGGGTGGTGTTAATTGTTATCTACTTAGTAAGTGCCTTATCCTAATAAACCTCACTTTGTGACTCGGAACTCCATTCCTTCAAGGGCTAGATAGCAGCAGAGGGTCTGACCACAACAGGTAGGAAAAGATTTTTACAACACTGTACTGGGTCTCGCTGCTATGAAGTTAATTTTCTTAATAGCAGTCCTTATGGTGCTGTGTTTTGGATTTGTGACTAAAACAGTGTAGATAGCAGTGTTTTGGCTAATGCTGAACTTGCACAGCAGCAAGGCTTTCTCTTTTTCCCACTCTGCCCCCTCCCAGTGAGTAGGCTGAGGGTGGGCAAGCAGTTGGGAAGGGATGCAACTGGACAACTGATGCAAGTTGAGCAAAGGCATATTCCATGACATATAACATCATGCTCAGCAATAAAAAC
>NW_009196021.1:0-37746 GCF_000690835.1 Fulmarus glacialis | reverse complement strand
GCTGCCGCACATGGCCCCGGGTAACCCCCCGGGGGCGGCGGCGGGGCCCGGAGCTGCCTCCTCCAAGGGCAGGGAGGAAGGCAGCCCTTCTTCTCCCAGAGATATGGGCTATTTGCATTTTAAATGACTCGGAGCACGCCCCTAACACACGGTATCGGACTGGAAAGTTTGTCCTCCGGTCTCCGGAACAACAACAACAACAAAAAAAAATTTTAAAAAATATGTATTTGCTTTCGTTCAAATCCAGCAGAAAGGCACGGTGATTTTCCTGGTTGGTTTGTTTTGAATAACAGGAAGGTTTCTGGTCTCATCTGGCATGTCTGTTTTTCCATCTATTATTATCCTATCCATCTACCAGCACATCTCCAGCCTCTTCCTGTATAATCTCTCCCTCGGTGTCTTGATGCACGCTCCTGTCCCCAGCTGCGAATGTGTCCTGCTCTGCCTCTGCCCGCCTGTCAGGCGCAGGTCTCTGGGTCTGTAGGTTGGGCTTGCTTTTGCTTTTCGTACATTTGGTGTATCCGTGCTCACGGCTTTAGTAAGAAGTCGCTTACAACCAGGTGACTAAAGGGGAGTTAAAATGAGGAAGTGAAGCTGGCAGGGGATTTCTCTTCATTCGGAGGCGATGCTTGGGTGTCTCCTGTCATCGGGCAGCCTTTCCAGGGTGTCTCTGAGTGACCTGGCAGGACGAGGGTTTTTCTGGAAGGAGGCTTCTTTCTGTTTTAGTTTTGCTGGTGCAAGTCTTCCATTCTTCCCGTTATTTATCAAACCATATGGTAGAGAGTAGGTTTCTTCATTGCTCTCTTTTCTGGAGGGAGATAAAGGGAATTGGCATCCTTATGCCCACTCCCAAGATTAATATAAACACTTTTGTTTGCTGGCAAGAACAGTTTCAAATGTGCAAGAACAGTTTCAAATGTGCAATGCTTTTATTTTTTTAGGGTGCCTGTTTCTAGGCCTGCACAGGTACGGAGACTGGATGCGTTCGCTGTTTGCCGCAGCGGCAGGGAAGCGGGCACGCGGCATTGTTTTGATGGAGTTGGGACATGTTAGGAAAGTCTCAGAGAGGGCACCGCTTGTGTGGTTGGAAAACACAACTGTCTATTTAGATCTTGTAAGAGTCTTTCAGGATATAATAATTCATAAGGAGTGTAGCAGTGTGTAGTGGATGTTCGTCAACCCTGTTTTTAAAGCTTGTTCATAAACCTAGCAGTGGTGTGGTGTTTCGATAGGTTTTTATTTCTTAAATGGAAACAAACCACTGTAGGGAATCATCTGGGTCATCTAGTCTCATTCCGTGCAATCACACACTGGGTTTGGTATCTCTTTGTACTGCTAGGATATCCGCAAAACCAAGGTTACCTTTTGAAATGATTGTACAGTTAAAGAAAGAACCCTCTATTTTTTTTAAACTTACATTATAGCTACACATTAGGGCTGATTCTTAAAAATATCAGTACCATTTCTGTGCCAATTGTTAGAAATCTTATCTTTCCAGTAAAAAATTTAAAATGTCAACAAAAACATCTGATTGGAAATGAAGACTCTAATAAGATAGTTAAGAACATTGACAAATCATATTTTCAACTCTGCCTTACTTATGTTCTGCATTGTTCCTTGTTTTCTTCCTTTTTGAAGCAGTGGGCACAGAAGCTCACACTGGCTCCAGCTGAGTGCTTGCTTTTGGCCCTAAGCCCACTGCTAAAGATGGACCCAAGGCAGGCTCCTCTGTCATTGCTTTCATGTAGTTTCTATTTTCTTATGCGTATGCCTTGGCTCATCTTGCAGTCAGCTCTTTCGGTTTAACTCTACAGTTGTGTTCGTTTTCCTGGCTGATGTGGAATAATAGACATTAGAGAGATGGAAAGAACCTATTGCGGGTCGTGTTTGGTCCATCCCCCAGGGAACATCACAGGATTGCTTCCAGCAGGATATTTTCAGATGCTTTGTCCAACCTAGTTTCAAATGTCTCAAGTGACTGGGATTCCATTCTAACTGCCAGCTTGCATTTGAAGGTGGAATAAGGAAGATATGATTTGTTTTTTCCTAGGAGACTCCTATACCCTCATCTGAGATGCATAGCCTTACTTCTTACCGCTATCTTTACCAGCCTCTGTTGCTTTAAACCCACCTGCGTGGTGGCTAAGAGCCCATTCAGGGTCAGAAAGGCTTCCTTCGGGACTCACAAAGACCATCCTTGGACGGTTAGAGGGAGAAGGTGACTGAAGAAGGTGAACAGTCTTCAAACAACATTGCCCCATCAGAGAAGGGAGCTGATTTTAAAGAAGTGGGAGCTGCGGCTTGCAGAGGGAGACCCTGAGAGCATCAGTAGTGATGTAGAAAGCAAGAGGGACACATGGTATAGCTGGATAAGAACACCAATTTTGTTGGGTTATCAGATGGAGAGTTAACACAGAACCTGTTCCCAGGAGTAGTCCTAAAAAGCCTGAATTCAGTGATCTTGGAAGCATGCTGCGAAAGGTTGCCACGGGATGTGACTTACAGACTTGAGGGTGTGCAGCGTAAATGGGAGTTTTGCTTGGTGTCTGTCTGAATTCTCACCGAGGTGATTTCCTTCATGATGCTGAGATTTTATCTTAGTCCTAATTATGGTTAAGGTGCTTCATAGCCATTCATTTGATAATTTTACATTTAGATCACTAGTGACACTTGAAAAGTTCAGAGGTAAGAAATTGCTCCATTTGTGTTTGCTAGACCAGAATTAGACACTATTTATGAAGCACTCCATTCCCACTTAGGCCAGGTTTTCGTAGGAATTTTTCGTACTGGGCATGAGCTTATTTGAAAACTTGAATAAATGTATAACACTGGACCTCTTGCAAAAGGCTGTCTGCTGTTGCTGGATATGGAAACTAGAAAGGGGAATAAAATGCTGCATAGATGTAATTTTTGGTTTTGTCACCCATCTCTGATAACAGCTCTGGCAAACTTCTATATCCACTTGAGAAATTAAGCAGTCGATTTAAAAATGGTCTAACGAACTCTCTTTGCTTTTCTTCCAGCTTGCTATGGAATTGTCCAGGTTCCTACCGGACCCTGGTTCTGTCGGAAATGTGAATCTCAAGAGAGAGCCGCCAGGGTGGTGAGTACAAAGCACGCTTGCACTTAAACTAAATAGGTTCGTTCGGTGCCCTTCGTGTCTCTGCTGGAAGCAGTGTGGTCCACTGGCAAAAGTGATAGAGCCTGGCATTCCAGCACTGCTGTGATTATAATCCTAGCTCTGCCTGTAAACTGCTATATCTTGTTTATACAATAGGAATAATTGCATCGAACCATTTTATACAATCCTATTAGCCATCTTGATGAAAATGCTGCCGGAGGTGCTTTTAAGCAAGTTATCAGTGACAAAATTTTTGAGTCTACAGACCTCAATCTTCTCAAAAATAATTCCTCTAAAAGGTGGTTTCCCTGCTGCTTTTTCTATTCAACTCCTCAGGAAGTTTTGGAGTGGAGGGAAGTTGGCATCACCTGAGATGCTGCTCCACTGTCAGAGTTACCATACTGACTGACAGGATGGATTGGCATTCATATCTCGCAGCAACAGTCTCCTGCATGAAGCCTTCTGAGTTTGTAAAACAGCAGAGAAAATGACAGGAAGCTGGATCAGGGTTTAGTTTCTGTCTAAGTAGCAATTCAGCAGTATAGAACACTTTACAAATGTTCTTAATTAATTCTGGCATTTCCCAGTGAGGCAGGAAAGTGGAAACAATCAGGCCAGGGCTGCCTCTTAGGTCCGTCTATGTGGCAAAGTTATTTGTGCAGTAAACTAGGCTGTGAGTTTATAGCACACCAGCTGCTCTGCCATAACTTCCCATGTGAGCCCTTATCAGATATGGCTGCACCAACCAGCTGCTGAGGCGCCGGGGTGCAGATCTTTAACATGTTAGTTATGCCATGGATGCTGCTTTTGCCATACAGTGAATCCAAGATAGCTTCCCCACTTCGCTCTCTTAAGGATGGATTTAAATTAAACTTTGGCTTTCCTTGAATACAGAAGGCCTCACTCAACACAAACAACATTTATTAATGCCTGCACTGCCTTCTGAACTGGTTTAGCTAAACCTTTTGTAAAGTACACACCTAGTGAAGCTGATGTAGGTGTCCTCTGAATCTGCGAATCTGTGCAGGCCTGAGCAAATAGCGTGCTCTGTCTCAGCTGGGGTCTCTGCTTGCTGCAGTACAAAAGTTTAATCTGTTTCACAGATGGGCAAAGAACTTGGCAAAGATGAGTGAATGGGGGAATTAGGTATCTGTACCATGCTTTCTACATTGCATTAACTCATTCCTCATTGGAAGTGGGAGTGTAAACAAGACCAGACTTTCAGACCTGAGCTCTCTTCATCGTAAGATGCTGCTTTTATGTGCACTGCAGTAAAGAAGATCAAATGTGTCTTTGAGTGGTTTTACATCCTGCAGATAGTTTCATAGCAAAGAAAGGAATTTGGATTTCATGGGCCTCTTCCCCCCGCTCTCCCAACCGTGTAGGCAGAGAGAAGCTCTTCAGCACTAGCTACAATTCAATGTAAGCTATATTTAATACATGTACATGCAAGTCCTCCTCACCTGTGCTCAGTACAAGGTCTGTAACTTTTCACTTGCACGTTATACACTTCAAACTGCCTCCAAGGTATCAAGAAAACAATACCCCCGCAGGTGGCTCCTTATTTAACTCGCCCTGGGTGAAATCTGTTAGACAATGCGTGGTGGGCTTCAGTCATGCCATTCAGTCCTGTGGCATTCAGCCCTGCTACTATAATAACTGAACAGTGATAATCTTCCTTCCTAAGCAGAGCTGGGGATGATTTCCTATCTAAATCCCTCACCTTTTCAGTTAAACACCAGCAGTCATAGCAACAGACACACAGATGGGTAAATACTTAAAAAGAATCTAGTTCTTTTGATGTAGAGAACAGCATGATCAGAGTAAGGGAAATGAGTCAGGTCTTACGAGATCTGTGCGTGGCTCTGTTACTAAAAGACTTTGAATTTGTGCTCCGTGGTCCAGCGAGGCTGGAGCGTGTGGCTCTGCTGCTGCCCTGGGGTTTCACTGCACCTCTCTGTGCCTGGCTTTCTCCAGCTGTGAAGGGGGCATTATCAGCCTGCAAACACTGCCTTGAGGATCTTGAAGGAGAGATGCTGCTATTTGAGCGCTAAATCCACTGACAACAGCAGGGTGAATTGATATTCGTATTTGTTTCATAATGACTGTGAGGCAAACTCCTTTGAAAAACAACAATGTTTTTCTTCCCACATCTGCCTTCATAGAAGAATCTTAAAGCAGTTTACAAGCTTTGTCCATAACAAACATATTTATTGGCTAAATATTGATACTTTTGCTTTGAAAATGAGATACGGAGGCATGAAGAATATTGCACTCCTTAGTGAGTGCTTTGAAACATGGGTCTCCTGTTTTCTCCTTTGGAGAGATGGACTCCATCCCCTCTTCAGCTTTGGAAAGAGAGCTCAGGAGCCCTAACTTCAGTCAGCAGGTGTAGTCGCTTGGTGGTAGATCCTGGAGTTAGAAACCCCAGGGGGTCAGGAGCTCTAACCTTACCCATCACAACCTGGTTTAAATCAACCAAGCTCTGCTCTTTTCCCAGAGTTGAAATAAAAACCCCGGAGACTGCCTTGGCCTATGCAGGTTGAATAAAAGGAAGAGGTACCGCTAATCCCTGCTCATAGCCCCTCCTCAGATGCTCAGGTCCCTAAAGGATGCTGTGGACGCTATTGTGCTTACAGTAAGCAACTGAAAGCCCATCCACTTTGTAATCAAATTGTCTAGGAAGCCCCGGTGAGCTGCAATGGCCGGAGGGCACTCATGTGAGGGATCATGTGAAGGCTTTAGCTGTCATTTCGAGGCAGGGCTATTAAAAGTCTTGTGTGGGGCCGATGGAGCTGTTAACCCCTCTTGTTACAATCAGAGCTTTGCTAATCGCATGGTGGGAGAGCCGCTTTGATCTGAGGGGTGGAGGGAAGAGCGAAGGGGCCTTTTCAAGTGCAAATTTCTTATTACAGTGTCTCAGTTAACCCAGTTCTTTTTCTGTCTTGGCTCTGCCGGGCTTTCCATAGTAATTGTGAGAGCAGCTCTCCAGCCCTCTGGCAGCCCGGACCTAACCAGGAGCAGTGAGAAACACCTCCTGTGGTCATCCATCCGTATTTCAAACTAAGTTGCAGGGAAAGCGAGATGGGCTGCTGACGATGGCACTGGTCTTTGTCCCCTCATCGCTTATTTACATGTTATCACAGGGATTTCGTGCTTGCCAAAGGTGCCTGTTTGACAGCCCCGCACGCTTGACTCCTACAAAAGCCTTGGAGGATCGGGCTGAGCCTCCCTGCTGCCCATAGCATTGCAATCCTATTTATTGTGCCCGTCTGTCCAGGAGGTAAAACTTCAGCAGAGGAAATCTTGAGCTTGCTTGAGGAAAACCACCTCTGTGGAAGGTCCTTGGGGACGGCTCGGTGGCAGAGGCTTTTGCTCGTGGCCAGTTATTACTCAATACGTTGGTGTTTTTCGGGGCGTGGAGCACCTGCCCCGTTGCGCTCGCCAGAGCCGAGGGATCACAGTGAAGCGCAGGCAGGCAAGAGTGCCAGGTCCCGCACACTCATAGCAGCACAGCCCGCCGTCTCGCTTTGACACCAGGCACCTCATTGCAAAACTTTCTGATGAAGCACATTTTTTCACAGAAAAACAGGGGGTTTTTTGTTTGTTTTGGTTTTTTTTAACGAATCAGATGTTTCCACTAGGGGAGGAAAAGGATTGCACCTTGCAGGTTTTCAGGCCTTTTTTTAAGTCAAACAAAACAAAAAGCACATAGAAATTTTCCCTGAGTGATGCCATGAGAAGATGGTGACCATTTTCAGACGCCTCAGCCTGGGAGGAGCCCTCAGGGCCAGGAGCGCGTTCCCCCATGCGTGGCAACACGCCCCGAAACCGCACCACCTCCCACCAACGCCTCAAAAGGGCGTTATGGCCGGGGGAGAGCCCTCACGTAGCGATCAGCCGATGTGGAGGCCAATGTCGGCCGGACAGGGCTGAAATTAGTGAGGGAGGAAAAATGAGCGCAGGGCCTTGCCGTCCGCTGTGAGGCGAGGAATGGCGCCGAGGGCCGTGGCGCTGGGTTTCCCTGGGTCTCGCCATCCTGCCTGGCCAGACCCTCCCCGTCCCCTCTCCAGGTGTGCGTGGCGGGGGGTGAGGCCTGTCCCTGCCCTGGCTATGAGGGAGACCCTTTGGTGGGTTTGGGGCCATTGCTGGCCTTGGAGGCCTCCCTGCCCTGGGGGCCTGGTGTGAGGGGCCATCTCCCGAGCGGAGGGGGCTCATCTCAAACCACCCTGCGGCTGCTGGCCCCCGGTGGAGGAGACAGTGTGTCTCTCCCTCACGGTTTTCCCCAAAAGCAGCCATTAGTGACTGGGCATGGAGAGGGGCGCAGAGTCGCTCCCGTCCCTCACAGCCTGTCATGGCGCCGGGCCTGCAGCCTCCCACGCAGCATGGCAGCGCTGAGGGAGCTTCCTCCACCCTCGCGGGTGGCAAGGACTCTCTGGTGCCGACGGTCCCCTCATGCCTTCCCCGTCCCACCTCAGCCCTCCCTGGGGCCGGGTCTGGGGGGGAGCAGGGTGCCCAGCCGCCAGTTCCAGCCATTGGGGCCGGGCTTGCCATGGCCCCCCACACCCCGCCAGCAAAAACATCACGACAGCCTCACCCGCCTCTCAGGAGACTGGAAAAAATATCGCAAGAGAAAGAGGGAAGGAAGGAAGGAAAGAGGCAAAGATAGATAATGGCTTCTTTTTATTTGCCTTCTGCTCTCTGAGTCATGGTTTTCGGTTTTACTCCCCAACCGCAAAGACTAAAACTTTTTTCTTTAAAAAGCCCCATGAAGGTCAAGGTTTGCTTGTAGCCCCATGGCTCTTGGGCTGAGGCTTTAAATACGTCCTTGTCAGACAGGACGATATTGAGCTGTGTCAGAGTATCTTTTTGCACCCAAACCGCTCTCAGCCCTTCTTCCACTTCCTCTCTTTGAAAGCAGCCCCATCTTTCATAACCATGTTGTAAATGAATCATCTCTTTTCTGGCCCTGCGCCCCTGGGAGTTAGATTAAACTTGTTGTTTCTGCTTAATTTCAAGAGATGTGAACTGTGTCCCCACAAAGATGGAGCCCTGAAACGGACCGACAACGGAGGTGAGTACCTCTGCGCAGAGCCGGGTATGTCGTGCAGAGCCTCCAGGGACTCGGCAGCTGTCCCGGGCACAAAATAATTCATTTCTGAGCCTATGTCACCAGAAAGGGAAGGCTGGAGGCTCCAGAGGAATGAAAACACTCTGCCTTTTTCTTACAAAACGTCACTTTCTGAAGCCTCCATGGCGAGAAGACCTTTCCCTGGGGGGGAACCTGCCTGACCTCTGACTGGCATCGAAGCACAGCCCCTGAAATGTGCAGTTTCTTGAGAATCAGTGCACGATCTGGCATTGTTTACAGAAATGTGGAAGTTGTCGAGTTATTTGCTGCACACTTGCACAGCAGCAGTGTGATCCTCAGGTTGACAGAGCCTCAGCCTTGAGTCCCCATCCGAGAGCAGGGACCAGGACGCAGTAAAGATATTTTTCTCTGCAGGACTTATCTGCTCATCATTGATGCTTCTCAGCCTCTGGTGCTGTGAAGTACTGTGGAGTCTGATTTCAGTTGTCAGAGCTCGCAGCTATTGACGCTACTGGCTGTATAGATCAAACTTAATTTGTCTCAAAATCTTATTTTTCAGAAAGGCTTCTGTACCTACCTGCCGCTTACCGTACATAGAGAATTAAATTAGGAGGTCTTTATTATGATAGATCCCATATTTATAGAAGAAGCGCTAAGTCCAGTATATTTTGTAGAAGCATCTGCTAGAGCTAATCATAAGTGCCAAGAGCCTTAGTGCAATAGCACAAGTATCGTGTTGGGGGATTGTTTTATAATAACATAGCATCTTCTTCCAAACATGTTATTACATGGTTTGGTCAGGTCTGTGTAGACAAGCACAAGAAGTGTTACAACCATGTCACTGTACAGAATTATATAGCCCAAGTACTTAGAGTGCTGAATGATTCTGTAATCATGGAGTTTGGTTCCGCCTGCCCAGGTGAATCCGTCCTAATTCTAGCTAAATCCTTCCAGTGCAGTAGCTATACCGGTATGGATCAGCCCCCAAAGGCTCCTGACCTTCAAACTTTCTCAGTTCTGTCCTGACCAGGTGGAATTTCAACTTACACACCTGACTTGGGAAGTGTCTTGGTGGATTTAGATTTTAATCTAACTTGGCTTGCTGAAAAAGAGCCTTCTTTAGCCACTGATAACAGCCAATAAAGGGAGCTTTGTTTCCAGTGGCATGGGACTACACGTCAAACCTGTCCCATCAGCATCATTTACTGCTTGGGTGCTTTTCCTGGGATTGGTTAGGTCTTCAACTCTGGGTTTCAAGTCCTGAGAGGGTGCTTTTAAGAACGATGAGCATTGTACATTTCTTTTCCCAAAGAAATCTCTGCTTTCTTATTTAATCTGGAGCTGGTATCAGTCTGTTTTTCACCCATGAAGGATTTGATTCCTAACCAAGTTACAACAAGCAGTATTTCAAATCTAACATCTAACTTAAGTTGGCTCCCTTCCTACACTCTCTTCCTTCTCTCCCTCCCATGCTTGTTTGCAGCCCTGTCTGAGTTTAAGACTCTTCTGGGTTGCCCCATGTGAATCTCCGCTCTCTGTCTTGTTTGCTTCCCCAGGGTGGGCCCACGTCGTCTGTGCTTTGTACATCCCAGAGGTGCAGTTTGCCAACGTGCTCACCATGGAGCCAATTGTCCTGCAGTATGTACCCCACGACCGCTTCAACAAGGTAAGGTCATCTCTTTCTCCTGCTGCCCCAAGTGTACTTGGCCCGCCTTGACTTTTTGGGGTCATCTTATTCGGCTACGTCTCCTGTCCAATTTATTTTAATACCCAGGTACTCAGATTCCTTTAAAAATAACTAGCAAAGTAAATCCCCATTCCTGCAAAAAACTTTTTGGTCCTCCATTTCTCTCTTCCCCAACTCCCTGCAACTTGAGCAATCTCTGCCTTGGAGTTGCATGTTGGTTGCTCCATATTTCTATCTGACACAGTTGTTATCTGGGGAGAAAAAGAAGATGCGTGGGTTTTGTGCATGCCACTGAGCTGTTGTCATAGGAGGGAGATGACTGGACAAAGAGTTAAGAGTTCTTGAAGGCTTTGCCTCCTGGTGAACAGTGAGAGTGGAGTAGACGTTTTGTCTGCCTCTCTGAGTGAACACTTCTCCTTGTTTTTGCAGACTTGCTACATTTGTGAAGAGCAGGGCAGGGAGAGCAAAGCCGCCTCTGGAGCATGCATGGCCTGTAACCGACACGGCTGCCGGCAAGCTTTCCATGTCACCTGGTGAGTTCCCCCCAGCATCACCCCAAGAATAGCCCCAGCTATTGGTTTTGCTGCTATGGCTTTGAGGCCACAGCAAACGGGTGGTGTGGCGAGTTGGGCTAATCACCCTGGGTTTATTTTGTGCAAGGGGTATCTCATCCTTGCTCAGTTTGTGAGGGGAACTTCCCCAGGAAGGCTGAGGTTTCACCAGTGAGCCTTCCCTGCTGAGAACAAGGCTGGGGATTTCCCTAAGACTGTGTGGAATCCAAGAAGAGAGGAGATGAGTCACAACCCAGGAATGTTCCTTCTCCAGCAGAGCACATGCAACAGTATCATCTAGATGATGTGATTTTAAGGGCTGATATCCTCATGTACCCTCGCAGCCTGAAAACAACATTGCCTATCAGCAGAACAGGGAGATTCCCAGCTTTACATGGATTCCTTGCTCGTGTTATGTCTTTTGTTGGAACTGTTACTGGTCTCTCAGGCCTCTCTTAAGAAAAACACAAATTGCAAGACAATCTGGTAGAAAAGTACTGACAATTTTGAAGATCTTAATATGAATTAAAAATAGACTGAGCTTTTTTCCCCCTCCTTGCATACCATTTGCCAAGTAGAACAGGAAACTTCAAGACCCTGCCTGGGCATCCTGAACTATTCTTTGCCCTTTGATGGGATATGTGGTCTGGTTGTAAAATTTGCTTTATCCTCCTCCTAATTGCATGTATTTCAGTGCCCAGATGGCTGGCCTCTTATGTGAAGAGGAAGTCCTGGAAGTCGACAATGTCAAATATTGTGGCTACTGCAAGTACCACTTCAATAAAATGGTGAGTTTCTTCATCCCTGCAACGGAGTTTTTTTGTCACATATAAGGCATCATCTTCATCCTAGATTGTATCTGCGCTCAAAGCAGTGAGAAATGCCAGGAACACATAAGCAAGGTCTGCAGCCTGCTTCCCTTTTCAGCCATTCAGTCAAAGTCATTTAGGAGTAAAGCTTAATTTATGTTTTGCATTTCTATAGCATCTTTAAACCCATTTTCAAAGCTAGGGGTTGAATTCTTCCCATCTGTTTTGGCTTCCCTGACCCACTCTGTATGGCTGAAAGATAAGTCCCAAGAAAGGAGAGCAGCTGTGATGTTTGGTGCTCCAGGGAGTTAGGGGTATAGCTCAGGCACCCTAGGCAGGAGGGTGTAACACAGAACAGCCAGAACTTCTGCCTGAGGACAGAGACAGCCCAGAAGAGACATGGAGTCGTTCACTGTTTGAGGGGTATTTGGGGCAAAGGACTTTCCCCTATTAATTACAGTACCAAGAGGAAAGAGAGGAACCCTTTTCCTGTCCTGCATAATTAGTAGACACCTGCTCTCCCCCCTCCAGCAAAAAGGAAACTTGATCCTCTCGCTACAGCTTTATGTCTCAGTGGCTCCTTTGTTGCTGGTCTTTCCCACTTTCCTTGCTGCTTATCAGTGCTGTCACGTACAGTGACTGATGTCTTGAGCTTCCCCTCAAAGTCAAATTGGAGGACACCTTCCCTGCCCTTCAGGTACCCTCAGTATCTGACACAAGTGTAGCTCTGTATCAAGTTTACTGATGCTGAGGTAGATAGCAGGACTTCTGGAGTCTGAGGGCAGGGCATCCTTCCACACACACCCCACGCCCCACTCAAGACTGAAAGCTGGACACGGCTGTTCAGGACTGGCTTGTCTAAGCAACATTGCTGCTGCCGTTTATCTTGTTGTTTACAGAATGGTCTCTTAGCAGCTGTGCTTTTCTTCTTACAAGTGTCAGTGTGCATGGGCCACCAAGAACCAAAGATCTGGGGAGTTACATCTACATGCTGTTTGTAAGCCCACTAATAGGGTATCCACTGTGGTCCCACTGTGTTAGGAACCAGACTGGGCATCTGGTACAAATAGAATTTGGTCTTGCGTGTGGTAGACACGCCATTTACTGTAACATTGCTCACTGTAACCATGAAAGCTGGACTCTATAACACTGTTTCCTGTCTCTCTCTTTTTGCTCCTGTTCGCCACTTCCTCTCCCCTTCCCCACTTACCTCAGAAGACCTCACGTCACTCTGGAGGTAGCTCCTTCATTGCTGGAAGAAGAAGTCGATCCACGTCCCCTGCTCAAGAGAAGCACGTATCCCACCACGAAAGGCCAAAGAAGGTAAGATCTGCACAGAGTTTGTCAATCCAGAGAGGCAGAGTCATGTGGAATGGAGGTGAGAAGGGGAGGAGCGTGCAAAGAGCACCGATGGCTCCTCAGATGAGCCCTGACTCTGTAAAGAGTTTCACAGTCAGAGATCTGAATAGTGGCTGCGTTTTTAAACAGGCCTCTAGAAATGTGTATGCAAATAGAGCAGCACAACCATGGGGAATGTGAGGCCAAGTTTGCATGTTCAGATGGTGCCAGAAGGGTCCTGGCAGAACATGCCTATGAAACGTGCCTATGAAACGTCCCCTTTCTGTCTTGTGGCAAGTCCACTTTGAGGATGACATTATGCTATGGTTTCCTGCTACTGAGTTGATCTGTGTCGAAGTAGTTCGGTTTTAAATGCAGCAGCTCGAAAACAGAAAATTGGAGGTTGTTATCCTCAGATCCCAGAGTCCAAGTTTTAAAGGACAAAAGGATACTGATTAGTAATCTGCATTGTGGCCAGCAGGTTAATTGTAGGCAAGAACAATAATTAGTATAAACTAGGTAGTATTTTGTTAGTTAGATTAGGCAGTCACAGGGATTCCACCTGCCTCAAGTCTACCTGGGGAAATAGTTTATCTTCGTTAAATGATTGTTTAGAAGAACTTCGCATGCCAGATCTGACTGGTACAATAGTTAGTTGTTTAACATTACTGGTTAAGATGTACTCATCAAAACTGCTGCAGTGTTACAGGACATATTAACAGCACACCAAGGTTCATAATTAACCAACTGACTCACGTGACAAATGCTCATATTTCAAGGAAAAGCAGCAGTGAAGGTACAAGGCAGAATCCCAGCAGACTCCTGGGTTCTGACAAGGGTGCAGGTTCCAGGGTGGAAGGGACTGTACCAAAAGAAATGAAGAGGCCAAAGGCTTGTGACGTATTTGTTATTTATAACAATAAATAGCCCTAAAAGGCAGGACACACGTTTTTTGGAGGATTCGGGTTCTAAGTCAAGTGGCAGCAGAACAAGAAATCTTCCCTACCCCTTGATACAGCTTTCGCAATATCAAGAATCCACAACGTAGTAGTGCCACCTTCCTTTGCCCCCTGTCTATCCAAAGCAATGGGGTAGGATCTGAAGCAGGAATCACTTATACAGGGATACTGTCAGTATGGTCAGATATTTTTAATACTTCATGGTCTGTATCCTGGTTTTTGTTAGCAGAAATCCAGAATTACTCTACCAAGCAACCTCTGGATATATTCCACTATAGTCAAAAGCCAAATTTACCTTGTTGTATAAACACAGTTGGTGATACCCCTGCAAATCGCAGTGTGAATCTTTTAAGTCTTGCCATAGGTGTCTGACTGTTTACTTCTTTTTTGTTTGTTTTTGTCTTGTTGCAGTAGGCATCCTCACAATGCGTAAATGATTTTGAATGGTAATGATAGTGACCCACATCCAGAAATAGCCCGATGACACTCCGGTGGGTTTTGTGGCCTAAGTCTGATGGATCTCAGCCCAGTCTCCAGGGGACAAGGGCATCCAGGCTTTCAAAAGCAGTACAGCCATCAGTTAATACTGACTGACACCCTCCTGGCATGCCCAGCTGAGAGTCCGTAAATTCTGTGGGCAGGAAAGCCATCTCCTTCTTTATTTACAGAGGTTATCCCGCAATATCCAGTTTGAAACACTGCCCACCATGTCCATTACGTATTTGGGAAGCTTGCCCAAACCGTACCTGATACGTGGGCAAACAAGGCAAACCTCACTTACGAAGTCTGACTGACACCCTCCTGGCATGCCCAGCTGAGAGTCCGTAAATTCTGTGGGCAGGAAAGCCATCTCCTTCTTTATTTACAGAGGTTATCCCGCAATATCCAGTTTGAAACACTGCCCACCATGTCCATTACGTATTTGGGAAGCTTGCCCAAACCGTACCTGATCCGTGGGCAAACAAGGCAAACCTCACTTACGAAGTGGTGCCTCCCCTGCTGCCGACACCAAGTCAGTAAATTTCCTACCGCCGACCAGGCTAAAGCGTGTGGGGAGTATTTACTCCCCTTGTGTGTTCAGCTGCTGCGAGGAGAGGAGGAGGTGGGAAGGAGAAAGAGCATCTGTGCCATGGACGGGGAGCGAGCGCTTGGCACAAGGTGAAGGGCTGTACTGGAACGTGCTATTTTTAGCCAACAAGCAGGCAGAGGGGCTGGGAGAGAGGGCAGGATCGGGGTGATTGACGGCAGCTTTGGAGAGCTCAGCTGTAATTATAACTGACAGCCTGTGCAAGTCCAAGGCTGGGGACCGTACGAGGGTTTCTATATTTGCACAGCTTCTGGTGGCAGGGGTGGGAGCGCAGTCACGTGCCTGGCAGGTAGGAGCAGGGGAGGTGCTGCTTCCCGGCTTTAGTTGGAAAGCAGGTCAGCGCCAGGGGGAGAGCGAAAACAGGAGGAATACGGATTTATTTATAGGCTTCTCAGTGGCGCTTGCCACTATTGTTAGCCTCTGGGTTCCTCAAAAACGTGCAGAGGCTCCGTCTCGCTGCTGCCTCACCACTCTCCCCTCCTGATGGCTCATCGGGTTTGCGAGCAGCAGATCCGATGGAGGCCCCTTCCAGAGCCGGGATTGCTTGGCAGGGCCGCAGCACAAGTGCAAAATCAACTCCTTCCACTTAGAGAGGGGGAGTCAGCACGGAAAGGGGGATGAGGTGTGCAAAGCTGAGATGGGCAAGGTATGGAAGGCACTCTCGGCTTCCAGGGTTGTTGGGTAGTTTACAGGTCTAAGAGTGGTTATGAAGTGCAGGGAGGAAGGACTGGGTGTGAGGCAGTGTGGGAACAGAGACCTTTCGAAGGGGTACCCGAAGAGGGGGTTGAACCATTAGTTCCCACATGGTTTTGGAGTACGTGACTAGCAGTGCATGATCTAATTGTACATGTTTCAGGGGAACTGGGCGTGCTGCTGTGCTGACCTGAAGTAGAACAGCTTTTTCTTGAGCCTGTCCAGCTGTGCAGCCGGCTGGTCCCGTCCTCCCGGAGCTGGAGGCGTTGCAGGGGAGCTGATCGCTCAGCGGCAGACCAAAGCGTGTGTGTGAGTCCCCGGGCTGCAGGTGCTCATGTCTCTCTGCTCCAGAAGGAGTTCAGTTCCTGACAGCTCTCTTCCAGTTCAGGGCTGTGGCTGCTTACTTAGGCTTTACAGAGGAAAACTCTGGCTAAGTTAATGACTAAGTGAGGGAAAAGCAAAGACTCAGGATTTGGACTCCTAAGCCCTGCTGTAAAACAGTTCAGCATTTGTGAAGAGTCTTGTTCTCTGTGGAACAAGGGACAATTGTGATGTGGGACTGCAAGCCAGCGTCGGCATCCCCCGCCTTTTGCAGGCGCAAACGATGCCAGCCCAAGCATTTCCTTCTGTGGTGTCCTGAAAACGGGAAAGCTCCAGGCTTTGGGTTTTCCCCAGAACATACCAGGCCTCAGCAAAACCAGCCCCATTTATTTCTTTGGGGTTGGTATTGCAATGTGCTCTACCCTGTGGGAGCCTTTGCAGAATTTGTTTGTTTAAAAAAAGAAAGAAGAAAGAAAGAAAGAAAACAATAGCTAAATACCAAGAAAATGCTGGATGACGCACAGAGGTTGAATGAAGTACAGATGTTCTGTCACCTACATTGTCTGCTTGAAACACACAGAAAAAAATTACCATGCTCTGAGGAATGAAATTTGTCACACCAGGAGCAGACGGGAGCACATGCACTACCGCATTTTTAGGCATATACCCCATGGAGGGAGACACTTGTCCAGTGTTATTCTTAGTGAACACCTGGAACCCATAAGCAAAATCAGGGGACTTTTAATTTGGATATGGGACATTGTTATGAGAGGAACGGTCCCTGCCCAGTGGCATAGGAAAAAGAGGCAGGCACTTGGAGCAAATAAGCCCACCTGCAGTTGTTCCTCAGGTCTGGGTACTGAGCCAGTTCTCCACAATCATAACAGACCTTTAGCTCCTGAACTGCTTCTCTACCCACGGCGGGGGGCACTTTATGGGGGTACAGGGGCCGTCTCTGTCCTGCCCCCCTTATCCCTTTAGCACCAGCCAGAGCGGTGCACGAGCCCCCGGTCCCACGGCGTCTGAGCAGATGTACGGAGGAGCCTGCCTCCCCGCTGCCATTGCGTGTCTGTCTAGACCTGGTGCCAGTGGAGGAAACGAGCCAAGGGTCCAGCCTGGCAGATTTAGCACGCTGGAGAAGTTGTACGAGGCTGAAATCTAAGCCCAGTGGGTCTGAGGGGCTTTGTGTTTCCAGTCGGTGACAGAGGTCTACCTCTTGGAGTTTTGTGTCCACACAGGGCAAAGTGGACATTTTATTCAAGTGGGATGTGGGTGGCTGCTTGCAAGACCAGCACAGGCCTTTTGGGAAGGAGTACTGAATCTAAATCTACTCTGATCTAGCTATAGAAGCCTTGTTTTATAGCATCCTTGACCGGCTTTCTGTGACCTCTGGTTATGTGGGTGTTTAACCGCCCCTAGCAAATCCTTCCAGTAGCAGGGGGTGCAGCAGTAATTTGAGAGTACGCGAAGCCCGGCGAGGGCTGGCTGTGTGGCCTTGTGTAAAAACTCTGACACATTCAGAGTGCGTCTCAAGGCAAACCCGTGAAATCCCCAGCACGACCCTGGTGCAAGGGAGGTTGCAGGCAAGGGCTTAGTGTCCCTCTGCCCGGTGCTGCCTTCCTCCTTGCTGCAGCTGCCATGGCTGCAGAGCCAGGCCTCCTCCTCCGGGTGAGGGAGTTCAGAGAGCCTGGGAAAGAGGGAGGGAGCAGCAAAGCCCACTTGGCTCTTCCCAGTTCTTCCCTCCCTCCTTCTCCTGCCCAATCTACTTTTAATGATCCAATTGCTGGTGTCCAGCAGATTAGAAGAGGGGGCTCGGGGAAGGGGAGACGGCGGTGGGGGGAGCAAGAGGAGCTGTGCACAACCCTTTTTGGCAGCGAGAGATCCTGTTTCGTTCCTCCTGCGCTGGGGAGCTCGAAGGGAGATTGTGTCGCCGGCACGCCCCCGATGCAGCCGCGCTCCCCCCGCCGCAGGCCTGGCCTGCTCCATGCCCACATGCCAAGCCCCAGCTGCTCAGTCCTGCATGGGGAGAGTTTGTTTTCCATGAAGTTTGTTGCTGGGGGCAGGTTCACGTTCCCTGCAGACTGCAGCTCACCCAGCCAGCCAGCCTGCTGCAGGGACCGCCGAGCGGCTGCAAGGTAGGGCTTGGCTTTTGCTTGCAAAGATGGGATGGGGGTGTTGAAAGGTTTCCTGCTCTCACGATGCATCCTCCCTCCCTCCTCCTCCCCTGACTCCTGCTTCATGGCACAGCCAGGCAGGTCTCTGTGGACAGGCTGGGCTGTTGGCAGTGGCTGTGTTGTCTGTGAAGTTTCCTGGAAGGAGGGTTTACAGAGGAGAGTGCCTGTGTGCCAGGGAGATGGAGTGTTGGATGCAGAAAAGCCAGATGGGGAGAGGGCACTTGAGAGGTAGGGGAGAGTGTTGCTTCCCCCTTGTCCCTTTGCCCTCCCCTCCCTTTGTGCCCTGCGGCTCTTGCAGGAAGCATTTGGAGCCTTCCAGTTCCCGGAGAGAACCCACACGTTTAAAAGCCTCTGGTGCAAGCTGGGGAACGCCCCGGGTTGTCTGAGGGCCTGTCCACACAGGCAAGATAGCCAGGAGTGACTGAGCACCCTGACTGTCTCAGTGCCGTGGCCTCTGCGGGCAGCTGAAGTAACCTTCCCACCAGTGCCTTGGCCTGGGGGCAGCCTGGCCCGTCTGCAAAATATCCATGGGGTAACAGAGTTAATTGTCTTGCCCATTTAACACAGGGCACTGCATTTCTCCAGTAATATTGAAGAAGGTGTCAGATCCTGTTGCCCTTCTGAGTACCCAAAAGTATTAGAGAGTAACTGGAGGGTGGAAGATGGGTGCTACTGGGTGTGCAAAGGCAATGGGCATCCCAACTCTGCAAAGCTTTAGGGCTGCTGGCTGCAGCCCAGAGAGCTCCTGGGTACCGGCTCCTGTGGGTTTCTGCTCTGCCCGAGCAGGAGTGACACAGAGAGCCCAGAGAGGAGGTGGTGTGGGAGAGGGAGAAGTCCCGACGGAGGAGCAAGGTGTGCCTATGGGCATGGCCTGGGGCTGCGTGCAGGGACACCCAGCAGAAGTGCCGTTGAGCTCCTCATCAGGCTGTGGTGGTTCTGGTTTCAGTGCAGTCTTTTGAGCAGAGCACGAAGACTGGTCTCTGTGGGATAGATTTTCTAAATAGTTTGAGTGCAGTTGCTCAGCACATGTACTTGGGGCCAGATCTTCAAAAGAGCTCAATACCCAGCATTTAGCTTTTTGGAAAACCTGACCATTTATTCAAGCATCTAAATGGGAGCTGAGGCATTCCAGAAATCTGGTCCCTATTGTGCAGGCTGGGTTCTTGCTGAATATGTACATATGTACGTACTCCTACATATAACCAGAGGACTGCTCAGTTAGCTGTTGTAGACTCTGCGCTGCCGACAGCGAAGGGAGATTTTTCAGACAGGACACAGCCAGGATTTTGAAGCTGGAGGATGTGAGTTTGGTGGTTGCCATCACAATGAAACTGTGGGAGGTTTTATGGTTCACTGTGGTGACAGTCAAGACATTTCTGCTTTTCCCCGTGTGTGTGTGTGTGCGTATGTAGGTGTGTAGGTTCATTGTCATTAACCAAAGTGGCTTGGCTCTGCCTTGTCTCATCTTGACCATGATACGTGAAATTAAATCATTACAGTGCTGTCTCGCTGGCGTTTGCAGTGTTGTGTCTTATTCTCTCCTGTTGCAACTTCATGATTGAAATGCATTTGGGATTCAGGGTCTGAAAATGAGAGAATAAGCTTTGTGGTATTCAGAAAGTTTAAGGACCAGGGTTTGTGCAGTTGTTTGGCAAAATGTATTGTAATGAGGTGTCTGGCTCCTGTTTTCCATTTCTGGCTTCCATGAGTGGCATTGGCAGCATAGGCAAGCGTGTGTCCAGGTGGGGTGGGGATACCTGACTTTTCTTTCTGAATTTTTGGGTGACTTTCTGTGAAATCTTAGCAAGCTCTCTCATCCCATGTGCCCTGGTTTCCCCATTTGTAAAATGAGATGTAGATATTAAAAACCTCTCTTCAGCTTGTTGAAACTCTCTGCTGTGTGCTATTAAGTGGGTGCAAATTGTTACTACTACTGGAATAATGAACACTGATGTGCACATGGTCTGTGACAAGCTGCTTAACTAACTGGGCCACGGTTTCCCCATCTTCCTGTCCTAGAAGACCCATGAGACTTAGAGTTTATAGCACAAGAAGCCCCCAAGTATTTAAAACATTATGAGATTTAGTAAAGATTTAATTTTAATTTGTCTTTTGGCACTTAGTCTGTAGAAATCACATTTTCAAGCTTTCCTTGTTCACTGCCAAAGCTGGAAATGTGTATTAAAGAAAGGGAAGAAAAGAAAACAGAGATTCTTGTAAAATACTGTAGCTCTAGGAACGGTGTCTTTAACAGATATGCCAAACGCCAGAAGTCTTTTGATAAAGTGATGGATTTTAGCAGTGTTGGTCGGGCACTCAGCAAGTGCAGTGAAGCTCTAGGCTGGATTTGGCTCCTTTTTTCACCAGCTCATCCCAGTGAAAGCTTCTGTGGCATCATGGCAGGCTTATACTGGCAGGGTCACTGGTGGCTGCAGCATGGGCCTCCTTTTCGAGTGCTTTGAAAATTCAACCAAACCCACACTGGAAGGTGCTGATTTCTGGAGCACTTTTGCTTCACCTCTGCTTCACTTTATGCCTGTCTTCTCCAGCCTTTTCCTCCTGCCCTCTCCCTCCTCCAGCCTCTTTTTTTTCCCCATTTAGTGTATTGTTTCCTAAGCTAATTATTCCACTCTCTTCTCTCCCTCCCAAAAACACACAGTGGAGCTCATGTATTTGCTGCAATCGCATCTTCCCCTGACAGCATCCCATCTTTGGCATGTGCTGGCAGCTGTAGCCTCAGGGCTTTGCCTGCATGAGGAAGCAATCAGCGTCTTTCTGGAGAATCAATGAATTTCAGCGTGACTCTTCTGTTCTGAACGCACCTTCAGCCCAGACTGAGGACTTCAGCTCCTAGAATAAAACGCCCACGTGAGGGAGTTGTACCAGAATAGGCATCCTTTCCCACAAAAAGGTCTCAGAGACAAGAGGATGGATTTTTCTAAGCCCTGCATCTCATGCAGGTGTTTATCTGACAGCAGGTCTCTTGGTCCGCACACCAGTGACCACACTGGGAAGTTCAGAACTCAGCACAAAAGTTTCTGCAGCTTCAGCGAAGGCAGCCACATCTTTAGTTGGCATTGGTAGCATGGAAAAGCTCCTGTAGTCAGCTGAGTGTGTTCCCACGGGAGCGCGCAGCTGAGGAAGACAGGGAGGAAGCAGGAGTGTGTGATAGAGCATGCTTTTCTATCCATCTATCCTGTATGCCAGCTGGCCTGGGCATCCTCAAGCCCCACTTACTTGAGGTCACACTGGCCTATGTTTTCAATCCTTTCACTGGAAACATCTCAGTTTTAGCATAAACATCCAGAGAGCGCTATATAAGAATAGCCTCCTCGGTTACAGTCTGTTCCTCAAGAGAATATAAAATCAGGGTGGGCAGGACTCAGTGTTTCTCAGGCCATGATTTTTCCTTGCTTTGCAATTTGAAGAATCTCATTTTTCTGGGGTTTTAGTGCGAGGGAAGAAACCAGGATGAAGAAATCAAACTAAATAATCTGTCTCCTGTTAGCAGAGATGGACCCAGACCAACTGTCTCTGTTGGGAGGGGAGATGTGGGGGATCTGTAGGTTAGGTTCAAGCCTAGGTTCTGAAATCTCTGCTGACTGATCTCTTTACCCGTGCACGTGCAACACGTGCTGAAATCAAGATTCTCCCATTGGCTGTACAGAGTGGATCTGAGAAACCCTTGAAGAAGGTAGAGAGCGAGGGTAAGGGGGCACCGAGTCCCTTTGGGGAAATAGCAAGAGGAAAGCTCAGGTTTCTTGAAATCAGCCAGAGCTTGTTAAGTCCTTCCCTATCATCTTACCATAAACTGATTTGGGGGCTTCTGTTGATATTCTGCACTCCAGATGTTGGCTGCAGCTGGGGTAGAGATAGTGGGACGCTCCCAGCCAGAAGCTGGGATGTGGGGGAAGGGATACTGGGCTTGTGTGGATGGGTGGAGAAGGAAAGAGGAATATGAATGTATGGTTGTAAATCCACCCCTACACACCCTCCTTTCTTTTCCCTTACAACTGCTATTCTCAGCAGAGGAAAAGTTAGCCTTCCAGTACTCTCTGATTTCTTTTGCAGAGTCGGAAGGACAAAGAAAGACCTAAACAGAAGCACAAAAAACGTCCGGAGTCTCCCACCAGCCTTACCCCATCCTCGGTGCCCGTCGCTGCAGAGAAGGTACCAAACCCACTGATCGCGAGCATGTGAATGCAGAGTGGGGAGGGAGGGCAGGGGGAAACCATCGACGCTGGCTTTCCTAGGAAGAGGGGAGGACAGGGCAGAAGAGCAGAGAAAGGGCTTTTGTCCATTTATTTTGATTCCTGATTCGTCACATTCTCGCTCTCTCTGCCTGACTCCCCACCTCGACGCCCACCTTGGGAATTTAACACGGCAGCTGTCTTGATTTCTGTCAGCACTGACGACACAATCGTGGAGCTAAAATCCCAAGTGATTGAGCTGTAAGTGCCAGCCTGTTTTGCAGCAGATGTTCAGATTTGAAGCTCTCGCGGAATAGATAAATATCCATGCTTTGGCCTTTTCTGCTGCCACATTGTAAACAGCTCGGGCAGGTGGATAAGCAAGGCAAGGCTTGTGGGAGGAGGTGTTATCCTTTATTAGACAAACTGATGCAGCTGAGGGGAAAAAAAACCCCAGACAATCTTAGAAGCACGTAAGATCTTCAAAGTGCATAATAGAGGTAGCTTTTCTGTGTGAGACAATAGGAGGTTGGTTTCTATTTAGTTCCTTCATTTCAGGAAAATTCAGGCAGAGGGGCACAGTGTGGTGGCCTGTTTTGCCCCTGAGGTGTAGAGGCAGTCCAGTTCTCTGCTGGGAAGATGTTGCTTGTGTGGGTTTGTCTTCTCAGTGCCCAAGGCTTGTGGGGCTGGTGGGGCACAGTCAGGATGTCAGTGTATTTCTGCTATTCACTGCTGAAATCGTGCTGCTGACATGGACTCTTGCACCTGGCTGTAAATCAGGATAGCCCTGAGCTTTCTGTGATTCATGCCAGCCCCAAACTCCAGTAATGCAGAATAGACACAATGGAACTTGCCTCGAGCTTGCATGCAACAAGGTGAGGGCCAAGTTTGCAGTTGTTCGGGGTCAGGGAACAAGTGAGCTTACTCCAGCACCTGGACCTTTGGAGTTGTACTCTCCTCTCTGTAGTGGGAATGTAAATTAATGCAACTCCTTAGCAGGGCTGTTCTGGTGTAAGTGAGAGTAGGACTAGGGCCAAGCTCCTGCTAGAACAAATAAACAACATGTCCCAGGAATGTCCTTTTGTGCACAGAAATGCTACTTGGAAAGGCTTGGGTGTCCTTTACGTGCCTTGTGAAAATGAAAATTCACGGACTAGCAGTGTCTGCATATGTGACAAGCACTGCAGGGGCAGTCTGGAAGAGCGAAAGCTCCTGCCAGTCAGCACAGGGTTGCTTTGGGTTAGGACTGAAGAGGATTTTCTGTGTTCTGTGTGAGGCCAAGCCTGGAAGCAGGGAGTAGATGTAGGTCAGAGCTGAAATGGCAAAGCTGGTCTCATGGTTCTCAGGCTGGGAGAGGCAGAAAGTTAGAGCGGGACAGAGTGGAGGAACAACCTGTGAGCTGCAATCGCCCTTGATTTACCTGTGCTCATGTTGGGGCAGCTCAGCTCTGGCTTTTGGGAACAGCAGATTCACCCAGTTAACAGAGCTGTCAGGAACTGATGGCCTAAGAAGATTATTTTCAAGCTGAACTGAAATCCAAAACCTGACTCTTGGCCAGCTAGAGCAGTTGTTAGACAATTACCCACTGTGTCCCTCCAAAGCCCTGCCAGACCTTTATAAATAAGGAGGGAAGGGTGCAATTCAGTTTTACAGGCAGCTTTCAACTCTTTGTAAGCTAAAATTCAGGAGATCCTAATTACTGTAGCTGTACTTGAGTGACAGGGTTTTAGTGTTTCCCTAGGGAGTTATTATTAATCCTCATAACAGAAAGTGTATTTGCCTTGCTTTTTTGTGCATAGATCCCAAAGTATTGTTCAAACTCTGTTACCAAAGGTACTCACTCCAGATCGAAATGTAAGAGCTGCTCAGCAGCCTGCTACAACCCCGCACAAACCCCTCGGGGGGTGGTTGTATGAGGCTTTCTGGATAGTTGCACCAGTGTAACATTGCACAGGTTAGACTAATGTAAAACCTTGAGACACATTAATGTAGCATGTCCAAACAGGTTTCCTCTTGGAAGCCAAAACCACCTCTGTCCTTTCTGGGTCTTAGACTAGTACAGCTCATCCCAGTAAAGTGTAGTGGGGAGTGGGTAGAGTAGATGCAGCAAACCAAAAGCTGATGTTCATGGAGTGACTAAACAGAAGAGCATTGCTAGTCCCTGCTGTGCCATGGTTAGAGTCTGAAGAGAGCTGGCGTCTCTTCCTCTCCTTACCACCTGCGTGATCTTGGGTAAATAATTTATCGCTTCCGTGGTCTTCTCCAAGTTACCCAATGAACCAGAGCATAAACTCCCCAGGGATAATCTCTGAAGGTGACACAACCCCCAGTCTTCCGTGGGGAGCAGCTGGGTGAGAGCAGATCTCAATGGCCTGCAGCAGTGAGGGCAGATGGTCGTGTCCAGGCTCCTGGGAGGAAGACGCTGGCCTGGAGTAGCCTTGCGGAGCCATGGGAGGCTGGTGCAGCCCTTGATGTCCGTGCCAGACCCATGCTGCCAGCTCGCCATGCTGCTCGCACCGTAGCCAAAGTGGTACCACACACAGTGAGTCCCAGGCTCGCGTCCTGGTGCGCAGGCTGTGCTGGAGCAGGGATTGGACTGGGGGCACTGGGCATCACCAGTGTTTTGGAGCCGACAATGAGGAGCAGAAACATCAGTCAGACGAGTTAGCAGAAGGGCCCTGGCACCGCTTGCTCCTTGGGCACTGGGACTGCGGTCAGACTGTAGTGTGGCACCAGCCAGAAGGCCATGGAGAGGTGTTACTAGTACCTGAAGCCACGCTCCAGTCTGCTCCCAGTTTGCTCAGCCTAAAAGGAGCCTGGGGCAACAGAGCCCCAGTGCCTGATGTTGCTACCAAAGTCCTTTGAAACTTTCAGCAACCCTTTAATAATGGATTTTCAGAACTACATAGAAAATCAGTAGGACTTTTCAAGCTACTTCAGGTTAGGCTGACTAGCAGTGGAACTATGTTTCATTGCTTTGGAGGAACAGTGGTATATCCCACATCCTTGTTCGCTCAGGCAGCCTGGCCTCTGGGTTCACGTTTTTCTTTAATTTTACAATCCAGATTTATTTTTCAGTTCCAATTTTCACCTAATACGTCGTCCACCCTGTGCTCTCCTCTTGAACCATTTAGTTATGAAGAAGATCCTTTGATGTGGTTTCAGTCTTCCTCTTGAAATCAATTGTGCTAGACCTTTGACTTCTGCCAGATTTTGAACATCTCACTGAGTGCTTCCCTGCATCTTCTAAGAATCTAAATACCATTAATATCTGACACTTGGACTCTGCCAGGCCTCCGTGTCCTGTCTGTGCAGTGACAAGCTCTCACTGCCTCACTCTGGTTTCGGGGATAAACACACTGAAAACACAATGGTGGCCTCAGCTCTCATCTACACCGGAAAGTGAAACTAGGGTGTGAATTCACAGCATGCAAAACGACTCTTCGTAACACCTCTTCGGAGCTCTCCTCCTGCCTCTAAAAAGTGTCTTTGGGCAATGTGATTTTCATCGCTCTCAAAGAGGGGCAGGACACTCGTGGGGCACAGGAGCGTCCCTTCCAGAGAGCAAGCAGAGCGGCTGATCTGCTGAAAATCCCCAGTGGTGCTCCAGGGCTGGGGCTTTTGGATGGATTGAGGGGGATTGCAGACAGTGGATTTGTGCTGGATATAGGCTCCCATTCGTTGTCATGCTGGCTACTTGGAGCTCCTACAGGCTTTTTGGGGAGTGGGAAGGAGGCAGAAAACATCCCCTCTGGGTAATAGTTTCTGGCTATTTCACGTGGTCTATCCAAAAATGCCAGAATGCTGCCAACCAGTAACGCTTTTGAACAGCCTGTTGGAAAGATGGCATTCATGGAGCGGGCCTGGGGCAGAGGAGGGTTTCTCGCCAGGGGAGGAGCAGTGAGTCTCACCAATGAGTCTTGGCAGCCAGGGCTGCTCCGTCCCTGTAGTCACACACCGCCAGACAAATTCAGGAGGCAGTTTCTGTGCTCAAGATCTCTCTGTGTAGCTGGTGCCTGGTGCTGGGATCGGGGTTAGTGAGCAGCCGAACGGCAAGCAGCGTGCCTCTCCCCTCCTCCTGCAAATGCCCCTGGGGAGCCATGCTGCTGCTCTCTGTTGCACTTGCAGTAAATCTGCAGGATTGCAAGCCACCCCAGCTGCCTTCTTCTGCCAGCTGCAGACATCATGATCACTTGTTGACACACACTCACACATGCTACGTGTTTTGGGCTGCAACATCTGGCTTGCTCTGGGTTTTGTAATCTAAGCCGTGGATGCCAAGGCCTCCCCGCACCCACCCTCTCCCAGTCAGGTGCTGGAGAGGGAGCACAGCAGGGCGAAGAGCACGCGATTGCAGATGCCACGGGAGGCAGGGAGACTTTCCAGGTTTCCCACTGTTATTTGAGCTCTCGGCATCTACCCAGGACTGGCCTGGAGCTGACAGATCCTGGGAACCTCTGCACTGCGCCTGGCTCAGGGTAATTCACAGTCGCTGGGGAGGGGTAGGGGTTTGTGGGGGAAGGCTGATGATTACCCCTGCTAATCAAAGCATGTCTCAGCATGGATATTTGCAGTAAGAATCCCTGAACCTTTTAGCATCCCTTGTCCTGACATGAGTGGGAATTTGCCAGTGACATCAGGGACTAAAAAATACGGTCTTCAGCCCATCTGTGTCTCCTATCCCCACCTACAAAGAACAGCAGCACAGTGCTGCCTGATCTCGAGGTTGAGGGGAAGGACATGGTAAAGGTTGCGAGTGGCTCAGACACAGAGGTGCCGCAGCTTGTGCAAGCGCTTTGGCCCGGAGCTCCTGATGGAGACTCTGACCTCTACCTAGCGATCCAGCGTGGAAAGGCAGCTGGTGCTTACAGCCTGCCTGGGTGGCTGCTTCAGCAGCCTGTGGTGCGTGGGCTGGAGGAGCTCCTGCTCTCGTCGCATTGTTCCTCGTTCGCGTCCTCCCTGCTTCCCCTCACCAGTAGTTTAATCCAGGGCAAAGCCGCCCTGTGTTTCCGACGCGGCGCCAGCCTCCCCCACCCCTTCTGTATTTCGTCAGTGGTTCCCTCTAGGAGCTCGTCCCGCCAATCAGGAGGCAAAGAGATGCTCTTC
This sequence comes from Fulmarus glacialis, assembly GCF_000690835.1. Lineage (NCBI taxonomy): Eukaryota > Metazoa > Chordata > Aves > Procellariiformes > Procellariidae > Fulmarus > Fulmarus glacialis. The sequence continues at coordinate 10,618 of NW_009196021.1, read as the reverse complement.
TGATTTCCCATAAATAAATTAATGAATGAAGAGCTTGGGTGCTGCACAGTGTCACAGAGAGGCCAGGAAACAGGTACAGCCCCTCCGGGGACAGCCCGTGCCGGGGGGAGGAGGTGCGTGCATGCCTGCGCTTGGGTGCCCGCGCGACTTCGTCTCACTTCTCCCGGCTCTCGGGCTGAGGCAGGAGTTTCCCCATCAGACTGTCACCTCCAGCTGGGGCAGCAGGTTTATTCTGGTGACATTTTTTCACTTGGTTGCTTTAAATAGACCTTCAAAATGTAGCTGCTGCCTCATTTTGAAAGAGAACTTCCTCAGTGCTTCCCTATTTTTTTTTCCTCTGCAGCATGCCCTCCCACACACACCTGTTTGCAACACACAAAACATTGGTGTTTCTGCATACACACACACGGATTTCCATGCTGGAGAAAAGCCGATGATCCAGAGATTGAGACCTCTCTTTATGCACAAGGCAAGCAGCAGGCATGCATGTTTCTCCAGTCCTGCTCCCTCTAGGCAGTAGCCCTGAGCTGGAGAATCTCCTTCGTTAGGGAGGCGATGGGACTGCAGCCCTCGTTACTGTTATTAATATTGGCATTATGGTAGCAGACCCCTCCCCTTCAGATCAAGGCCGTGTTGTGCTTGGCAGTCCACGTGTGTCTCCTGGAAGGCTACGCTGCCACACAGAGCTTGCAGGCTCCACGGAGCAAAGTGGGAAAGAAATAGAGGCACAGAGAGGGGAAGTGATTTAGTGTGGTTTCAGTTTCCCTCTCTTTGCTCCTCGGCTGCAATGCTTGGGCCCTTGCTGCAAATTCGGGCTCTCTGGAACGGCTGCTAGAGAAGGGCCCTTTGTGGTGAGGAGGGTTTGTGGTAGGTACCATACAGATCTGTCTCCCGTGACCTGTTTGGCAAACAATATCTAGGATAGCATTTGGCAGGAGGTGGGAAAATCCTGCCCCTGAAATCTCTGGGAGTCTCTCAGGGAGGTCTGTGAGGTCAGATCAGCCCTACAGGTGAGTGTCTGTCCATTCACCGCCTTCAGCTGAGCCAGCTCAGCCTCTCTTACCCCCCTTTTTTTTTTTGCCTTTAATTTTGCAATTAAGATTTATTTCCCAGCTCAGATTTCCCCCTTCCACCCTGCACTAATTCATTACTTGCCCTGCACTCCCTTCCTGACACTCTGGATTTAGAACATGTCTTCTCATGTGGTTTCCCCCTGCCCTTCTGTGGCCTCGTGCACCTTGTGCGGAGCTCCAAAGAGGTGAATTTATGGGGGGAAAATTCGGTGCTTTGCATTTCTGCTGAGACATGAGCCATCTCGTTCCTCTGACTTCGTGAGCAGTCTCAGGACTTCCCATAGCCCCCAGACACTGCTCTCCTTTCCCTCCCCAGGCAGATGTGGAAAGTCGGAAAGATTTTCATGCTCCCTCTGAGCTCATAAATCAAGAAGGCTTAATCTCCTACATCCAGGAGTCTGTGATGAGAAAATACAGATTCCCCCTCCTCTCCCCCCTAATTTCCACCACTCCCTTCCTCCTGTCTTTCATATTCCCGGCACATCTGGTGTGTGTTAGGCTGCCAGCTGTTGCATTGTGCAGAGTGATTAAACCATGTGGGAGGAATGGGGAAAGATTTTTATCTGGGCATTCATGAGTCTGCATTACAAGCCCTTTTTTCTTTAGCTCTCCCCAAGAAGAGGTCATCTGGAGTCAGGGATAGTGGAATGTAAGAAAGGTATTGTGCTCCTCTGTCTCCCTTGTATCTGCTCAGTAAGAAATAAAAGGTGTTTGCACTAATGTACAGGTGTTCTATTTTGGGCTGTAACCATCACATTAGAACTATGGCTATAATATTGATTGGTTGCAGTAATATCTTGCAAGAAGTGATCTTTGAACACTGCTAGTTTGGCTTTGAAGTGACTTGAAGGTGAAGGTTTCATATCCTAGCGTGGGTGCCCCGGGGGATCTGGTTTTCGGTTCATTCCACTCTCCCCCTGCTAAACTCCCACACTTCTCTCTCTCATCCCAAGCTCCTGGATTTCCTAGCATCTGGCCAGCCTCTTCATCTCCCTTGCTTCCATGTCTCTTGCAGGCTTATATGGGGTTTGGATAGCATCTGTTGCTGCATGCTCTGATGCTGCTCTAACAATGTCACTGTGAAATATTTACTGCAGCAGATTTGGAAAGCCCTGGGCTGGCAGTGGAGGTGCTTCAGTGGATGCTTTAGGGAACCCAGGTGTCCTGGTTTCGGCTGGGATAGAGTTAATTTTCTTCCTAGTAGCTGGTATAGTGCTGTGTTTTGGATTTAGTGTGAGAATAATGTTGATAACACACTGATGTTTTCGTGGTTGCTAAGTAGTGCTTACACAAACGCAAGGAGTTTTCAGCTTCCCATGCTCTGCCAGGTGCACAAGAAGCTGGGAGGGGGCACAGCCAGGGCAGTTGACCCAAACTGGCCAAAAGGATATTCCGTACCATATGACATCATGCTCAGTATATAAACTGGGGGGAGTTGGCCAGGGGCAGCTCGGGGACTGGCTGGTCGTTGGTTGGCAGGTGGTGAGCGGTTGCATCACTTGTCTTTCCTGGATTTTGTTTCTCTCTCTCTCTCTCTCTCTCTCGTTGTTTTCCTTTTCATTACAATTTTTTTTTTCCAATTATTAAACTGTCTTTATCTCAACCCACGAGTTTTCTTACTTTTGCTCTTCAGATTCTCTCCCCCATCCCACCAGGGCAGGAGGGTGCCGCGGCAGGAGGGTGAGCGAGCGGCTGGGCGGCGCTTAGTTGCTGGCTGGGGTTAAACCAGGGAAACTCCCATCACAGCACAAGGAGGAGCAAGTTCCCTCAGGTGGAATGACCTTGCTGAGAATAGCACACCTGAGAGATGCAGCTGAAATATATGCTTGAATTACAGCCAAATTCAGATTTTATCTGGGCTGAATAACCCTCTGAGGTACTCCCCTCTGCTGACGATGTGGGGAATCTCTGATGTCTGTGCCCTGATTGTCAGTGCCCTGTTTCATTTCCTGCAGTTAGATGGGATGAGCGTAATCTCTGGGACTATAAAGCCTGGTGCCACCAAGCAGCAGTAGAGGGGAATGTTGCTTTTCTCTCCTGAGTAACATGACCTGACCATCACCTTGTGGGCAGAGGGGACAATTACTTCTCTTAAGGGGAAATTGGTAAAAAGAGCCCCCGCTGTGGCCACATCTGGCCTGAGTGAGTCACCTTTGTGTTTGCTGCTGCCAGGGCTCCACCAGCCACCATGAGGGAAGCAAAGAGACCTCGGAGGTCGGCAGGTCGGAGGTGAAAGGCAAGAAGTCCTCAAGCCATGGCAGCAGCCACAAGGGGAAAAAGACGGGAAGCGGGAAAAGCTCGGTTGGCTTCAGCTCAACTTCATCCAGCGGGACCTTCCAGCCTGCAGGTAGGGGGTGAAGGAGAAGCAAGAGAGGAGGGGATAATGGGGGTGATGTTTTGCTTTGCTCCCCTTTGATATCTCTGAATCTGTAAAGATATCCGTTCACCAGCTAGTGCTGTGAAACTTTGCGGATGGCTATTTCTTTAACCCCTTGAAGAGAAAGGGAAAAGTCTTATTACTACTGACTCCATGCACAGAGGGAAGAACTGAGTCAGATGAGTGTTACGGCTCCCCTCCTGCGCAGGCCTGCTGCACTGTAAGGAAAAACAGATCCAGATGTCTGAGTGGAGGGAGGAGGGAAGGGATACTGTGCACAGGCAATATGGGCAGCACCTGCCCTCTCCTCCGTAGGTGGTACTGTCTGCAGCAGTGTTTTAAGGAGTACTAGTGGAGAGACCTGAGCCAAAACCTGATATCCAGGCTCCCCTGAGCTTTGAGTCAAAACCTTGCAAGGCTCCCATCTGCTCTGACCTTGCTCAGTTCTTTTTTGAGCTGTTGTCATAACGGCTAGCATGTTTCATCTCCTGGGACCCTGATCGGGGCTGGAGGGACAGTGGTGGTGCGGGGCCTGGGGGAGCAGACACATGCACGTTTGGATGGGATGAAGCTGCTGGTGTGCACCCCTCGTGCTTGCTAGAGAGCATCAAAGCGACAGGGGGGGGAGCAGGGCTGGAAGGTGACAAAGATATCCTTCAGCTCAGTAACTAGCCTGTGCCAGAGGACCTGCATTGTGACCATGCTCCTGTTGCCTTATGGGCTGAGTTACTGCCACCACGAGCCTTCCTATATCTGCTTCCCCTCTGCTTCCCCCAGGTACCTCCTGCAGCAACTTGCAGTGCTCCCAGGACTTTGTGACATTCCCCAAGCTTGAGCAGGACGACGAGAAGTACCGGAAGCCTGTCTCTTCCTCTTCTTCTTCCCACTGCTCCCCTCTGTATGAAGGCCAGAAGGGGGACATCTTTGAGCAGAAGGTGATCTTCTCAGGCTTTGGGTCCATCATGCGCTTCTCCACCTCCACGGTGAGCCAGCAGAGAGGCCGTGATGCTTCCCCTGTGGACTACAAAGCCTCAAACCCTGTCAGTGGCCCTTCGGTGGGGAGCAGCGGGGCCAGCAGTAGCAGCAGCAGCCACAAGCGCATGCCGTCCCTCAGTATGGAGGAGGGAGAGGTGCTGAAGGAAAAGAAGCACAAGGGTAGCAAGAAGAACAAACATGGGCCTGGCAGGCCGAAAGGGGGCAAAAGCAAAGAGATTTTGGGTGCCCAGCTGGCTGGGTCTACTTCTACTTCCTCGTCACCCTTCTCTGGGGGCTCTCTTGTTAGCTCCAGCATCGGCAACTCTTCACGGTCCTTCAGCCACACGGGGAATCTGCCCAGCCTCAGCATGGAGTCCCCGCTGTTGGGTTCAGGTATGTTCCCCCTTAGGGCTCCAGGTGTGCACGGTTCCTCCCAGCCCTGCTGTCTTTTTCATCGCATTTGGCTGGTGTCTGGACCTGTCTGCACAGAGTCCAGTCCCTTTAGTTCAGTCCCAGGAGCTATAAAAATCCACATCTGGGTGTCCCCTTTCCATCTTGACCTTCATCCTAGAATCTCCTCTGGGTCAGCTTCTCTACCATTGGAACTGGGCTGCAGATCTGAGGTGGGGGGCATTTCAAACCCTTTTTGCTCAAGTGCTGGAAAACCTCAGCTAGCCAGAGCTTAATTTCCAAAGCGATAGAGCGCGATATTCACAGACCAAACCGGAACAACCACAATCTGACCCCAAATGGGGGACTCTCGTAAGTGGTTCAAGTTTAACCCCTCTTTTAAAAGCAAAACCTCTCATCCTGGTCTTACCACATCCACGTAGGGTTGGGAGACTGGCACACCATTAACTCTGCTGAGAGGCTTACAGCTGTTCCCAGCCTGAGTCCCCTTCCCTGGCCTGGCAGGGATGAGGGCAGCCAGGACGTGGCAGGAAGGGGTTAAGGCAGCAGGCAGAGGAGGGGCCTGCTGCTCAGGGCTGAGGTTTGACACTGTTCTGGCAGCAGAACTTGTCATCGGTCTATTGTGGGTTGTTTGCAGATGCTCCAATTTAGGTCAGATCGCAAGGTGGGGGGAGGTATAATTTTGTTGTGTGTGCCTGGGAGCCCTGGCCCATTTGTATGCACTGCCTGAGAGAGGAGAGGAGCTGCAAGAATTGATGCAACTTGCATAATCATAACCTTAGGCCAATTTTTTTTGCCTCCCCCCTCTCCGGAACAACAAAGGGATGTTTCAAAGAGTAGGAGGCTGCCAGGCCCTGCTCTCCTGCCTGCTTGTTCTCCCATTCTTCTCTTGTGGAGAGATGTTGGCAGGGTTCTGAAGAACCCGGCTTTGGGCACTGCCTCTGCCGCCTGCCTGAGCCAAGGGGAAGTCAGACGGGTCCCCTCCCTCAGCAGCAGCTCTCTTCTCACCCTTTCTTCCTCATTTATCTGTCTGTGCCCCACCATGGTCCCTGGGCATCATGGAAGGGGACAGGTTAGCTCAGGAAGAGTGTGGTCTCTTGACCAGCACGGCCAGCAGAGAAGTGGGACTCTCTGAGTCCGCTACCCTCTTCTGCCACTGACTTGTGCCTTTGGTGAGTCACTTTATGCAGTGATTTCTCTGTCAGATTGTTTCGGGGTGCGAGGAGCAAACAAGAGGGGGGCAGGGGTAAGGCTGGAAAAGTTTGTGGTACCTTTTGATAGAAGGATTGTGGGCTGTGACCACCCTCGCTGCATGCCAGGCCATGAGATGCTGAAGTGCATGTTACACTTGTGCATTGGTGCCACCCTCCCTTTCTGAGATCAAGCCCTGCAGAAAACCAGCTGCTTCCAGGCCATCGGAGGGGAGTGTGGCTCTCTAACACATCTCCTCCCCTTGCAGGGATCTACACCAGTAACAAGGACCCTATTTCCCACGGGGGCGGAGTGCTCCGAGCTGTGTGCAGTACACCCCTCTCTTCCAGCCTGCTGGCACACCAGGGTACGTCGTCTCTCCCACAGCTCAACCGGTCTCCCTTTGCTAGCACCATCCCAGCTTCCTCCTCCTCGGTCTCCACCACGCAGGTAAGAACATCAGGACCAGGAGAGGGACTGTAGTTCAGGAGAGCGTTGGACAGAGCAGTCACTGGCAGAGCAGGGCCAGTTTGTGGGCACAGAGGAGTTGCTTCTTTCACCTGGGAACAGCTACTCTTCCTTCAGTTTGGAGGGGAGCTGCCAACTGCAGCTTCCCTTAGAGTCGGTAGAAAGATGTAGGCAGTTTTGCATCACAGCCCACGCAGCCTGTTTCGGGGTGGGAGGAATTGCAACCTAAAGGGATGCCTTGCTTTCCATTGACTGTAAGGGGAGCACAGACAGCGCTCAGGTAGCAGAGGCCTGGCTGTCGGCGTGTGGTGTGTCCCGTGCTGCTCATCCCCTGCTGCTCGGCTGGATCCTGCCACCAGTGCCAGCCCTACCTTCACTCTGCAGCACAGATAACTTGGTGGGAGGGCTCGCACATCCCAGCTGGGTGGGCTGTGCATGTGCCAGGAGACAGAGCCTTGTCCTTTGTCAGGAGCTCACTGTGAGAGGTGTTTTACAGGGAGGAGAGAGTTAGTTTTACAGCCTCAGTGTTAACACGGCTCATTCAGACCTCTTGGCTCTGAGATGGGGCTGGGAAGATTTCAACTGTCTAGCGAGACTTCCAAGGAGATATTTTTAACACTCGCTCTCATGAGCAAGCTGGGTTCAAGAGTCAGGAGGAGATGGAATAATGAAGTTATTTTCCTCTTGCGTTTTTTTGAGAAGTCATTTCTCTCTCTCCCTCCTTGTTTTGCCGTGTAGGTGTTCTCACTGGCAGGTTCAACATTTAGTCTCCCTTCCTCACACATTTTTGGAAGCCCCCTCGCATCTGGGCTATCAATCAACCCACTCTTAAATCAGTCGGAAAGCAGCCGGGCAGGTACGTGAATCAGAAGGTATGTGAGTTTGGACTTCCAAAGGGGTCTCCCTGGAAGAGTCGAGACAACTGCATCCATAGTTCTCCAGCTGCTCTCCCTGCTTGCTCCCATCCCATGCGTGTGAGAGCCAGGGGCTAGGAGAGAGGGACAGTGGCTTTCTCCCCAGGGCAGGAGGTGCTTGTGTTTGCCTTAATGAAGTGCTGGCCTGCAGTCCTGTAAAAGCATAGCTGCTGGTGTGTCCACTGGGTAATGTGTGTCCCTGGACATACACTAGAAAAGTACAAGAATGTAAGTCCTTCCCTACAGAAATTTGTTGTCTTTTCCACACTAAAGCTGTGCAAACCTCTTGAAAACTACTGTCAGCTTTTGCTTGCTCAAAATAAGTTAAAAGTTTTTGTTGGGGTTTTGTTTTCTGGGGTTTTTTTTAAATGAGAGATATCTCATACTCTTAATTTTCATCTTCCATTTCTGTTTTGAGTTACTTTCTGCCCTTCCCCTTTGGCTTTGTCATGAATGCAGCAAAATCCACTGTTTTCAACTTCCAAGCGTGAACATGCCAACACTGAATTACTTACAACTGCTCATTTTTTCCCACCAAGGCAAATTCATTTTTCTTGGAAAATTGCCTGGTTAATAAGCAGGAAACTTGAAGCATCGTAAGATTTCTTTTTTCCCAAAACAGAGTGGGCTTGATTTTTGTTTTGCACCAGTAGTTAAACAAAAGCACCCTCCTGATTTTCAGATGTTGCAGTTAGTCGTGCAACTGTCTCATGCTCCCCTAGCCCAGAAATGTTGGCAGCTCAGCATGCTGGATGCTGAACTCCTGGGAGGTAAAACTCTGCCCAGTGTCACACTGAGTGACAACCACTTTAAAGCGCACAGTCCTCATTAGAGGTGGCTCTGAGTTCTCCGGATAATCTGACACCAGTGTGCCCTTATTTGCCTTAACAAGTGTGCATGCCTGCATGTAAAGCATGAATGAACACGTATGCTTACTTATGACCTCTGCAAGCCCGTGGAAGGTGCCTGTCTGTCTCTCCGCGTGTCACTGGCAGCATTTTGTCTGTATGCCCCCGCCGGCAGCTTGCATCTGCTTGAGCGCAACGGGAAGGTAACCGCGCAGCTGACCCCAGTGCGAGTCAGGGCCGTTGCATGGGAGCTGTGAGTCAGGAGTGATTCAGTCACCTGGAATTAAGGAAAGAATGGGATGATTCAAAGAGTTATTCTTCCCTCACGGCGATCGACAAGAGAGGGATGACCCACTGCCACTTCCCCTTTGCTGTTATTTTGGCAAGGTGCTGACAGAAGGAAGCGAGTCAACTGTCAGGAATAGTCCTGTGGTTCAGGCACAACACGGAGGCTCGGCAGCCTGAGTTCTGTTCCAGCCCTGCGGCTACTAATGAATGAATCATGTAGGCAAAATCCAACATACAAAGCGCTCAAAAAAGCCTGATCCTTAGTTTCCATTTCCGAGATTGCTCTTTTTGTTTGACTGGGATCTTAGAAGCTTCAGGACATGTTTCTTCCAGTTCCAGGCAGCCTTCAGAACAGCTCCTGATTTTTGTCACATTTAATGTTTGTCCATCACTATCTCCTCCTGCTGGAGCTAGTGACCCAGAGGGTGTTAAGCCAAATTCACTTTTTTTTCCAGGGGGATTAATTAACATGCATTAAGCCTCCTGTGTGGGGCCGTTTTCACTTAAAAGTGTGGTGACTGTTTTAATCCCAAGTTGTTAACAGGGTGGTTGTGAAGTTTGAAGTAATCCTGCCTTGTTTTTAATTCAGATTACTTTTCCTGAGAGTGTCTGTAGACAGATCCCATGGAGATGTAGCTTTCATTGCAGTAATATTTGAACTCTTCACAAAGGGAAATGGTGTTACCCTGTCTTACAGATGGGGGAAATGAGAAACTGTTATCACTGATGCAGGTTGATACCAGGGTGCCTTTGGCAGTACAAAAAGTCTGATTCTTATCTTCCCACTCCCTTAGCTACTGTCTAGTTCTTCCTCCCACGGCTTGTCCTGGATCCTGCCTCATTATGATGACAGGCCAAATGTATTTATCTTCTCTAGTTGTCTTCAAGCCTCTTTTTCATACTTGCTGCCTTGGAAAGTGCTGGCTCTGTGTGATAACTCAGTCATCTCCCTGTTCTGTAGACAACAGGGTGGTGTTGGCCAGGAGATAATTGAGTATGGAGCCTGGTACTGTTTCAGAAAACCAGAATCGTGTGTGTGTATGTATCTATATACATGTATATATGCGCACAACCTCCCTGGGCTGCAAGCAAACAACATGACAGTAACAAGCAGGCAGTCAGAGCTTAGCTGAACGTTTGTTTGGTTGCAAGTTAAAACCGTTGCGGCAAAGCTGCACGCGGTGGGCTGTGGATATTTTTCAAAGGGTTTAGGTGGTCCTTGGATGGAAACAATACTGAGAAGCACTGCTTCTCAGACAGAGAGAGTCTGACTGTCCCAACCTTCTGTTAGCTGATCCTGGGTTGGAGGACTTAGGAAGATTTCATGCCTTGTGGTGTCCCCAAAATCAAGAGTTGTCTCCACATGATGTCTTATACTGGGAGACTACTGCTGACTGGCAACTGCTGGTCACCTCCAGAAAGCGATGGCTTCTTCCCAGAAGAGTGGACCAGTTATAATTGATGGCCAGGAAGACATTCCCACGAGGATGAAGGAGTGAGGATCCCACTCATACCTGTCTGTAAGAGCTGCTGAACAACAGCTGCGTTTGCTTGTTCTCAGCAGTAGAAAATACTGCCAATAACTAATGCCCTGCTCAGGGCATTACACTGTAAATCACAGTGTTCCCTGCAGGAGACTTCCTGGATTCTTGCACATAAGAAATGTCTCTTATTGTGTGAAGAAGAGGAGGGGCAAGTCAGCCAGCTGGTGCAGGCTGTACTCGCAACATCTGACACGTCCCAGAGCGAGGGGAACGTGTGTTTACGGGCTGGCAGGCTCTGGGGATGGAAAGCAAATGGCAGATAAATATACTTCACTCCTTGATTACTCTTTGGATGGGAGATATCCTGCACCTGTGCACATGCACGGCGGCTGCGTCCCCAGCACTGCAGTGTCCCAGCTCCCTGGGACAGAGGAATGGGTATGGGATTAGCTTCTGGACACTGAAGCGCTTATTTAAGCTCTTTAGAAAGGAGCTGAGCATCTGGAAACTTTGGAGGACCCCAGCTGGGTTTCGGGAACAGATCCCGGAGGCAGAGGGCTGCGGTGGCACTTAGGAGAGCTGAGCGGGG
>NW_009196020.1:36378-48889 GCF_000690835.1 Fulmarus glacialis | reverse complement strand
CGCCCCCCCAGTATTCCATTCTTTTTCCATTATTTTTTAACCAACTCATAAGTAAAACAATTCACAGGTTGCCAACTGTTTGTTAAAACGTACATGAAACATGGAAGAATTGTTTCCCTGTTAGGGTTATGGTATCTTGCAGTATATATGAAACACCAGCCTTTTAATACAGTTTGGATTGTTGCATAATATAGAAATACAGCTAAATTCTTAAAAGGGTTAAACAGTTCCATTCTGCCTTAAATTACCACTGTCATTCAATTCATTAGATGAGTTTATGGAGTTACAATATGTCTGTAATTTATAGTCTGCTTACTGACAAAGCTTAATGCTAACATATGCCTAATTTGCCAAGGTTATCTCAAGCCCCATTCATCTCCCCCACTAACAATATGCTGCTGATTCCATGCTTCATGGATGAGGTACATGCGGTTTCATATTTAGTGCTATCAATCACAAGTAATTGCCTCCAGCTCCCCGCCTCAGTGTTCAAAGTGATTTCTCTTCAGCCTCCGAGGCTTGATGAAAAGGGGATGCGTAGCCAGAGGAGGGCATCCTCCTCCAGCCTTAGCAACTGCAGACCTGAAGGAACTGGAAATCAGAGAGGAGAGATGTACCTGCCGCTGACATTTCCCAACTTTTCTCTTCTGGGGCACGTGTTTTTTGCAGCCAGGGAAGTACGCTCCTGGGTATATGCTTGTGCAGCAGTGGCAACCCTCCATGGGAAGTGAGCCGGCTTCTGGACTGGCGCCTTCGGGATTTCCCCAGTGATGTGCTGGACTGAGCTGGGACGCCTCCAGCCCAGCTCCCCCACGCCCCGGATGGCAGCTGGGGATGCACGGCTGTGCTCCTGGGCCCTTAGTGAGGTTGCACTGACATGTGGGACGTGGCAGGACCAGGGTCTGCCAGAGGAGATCGCAGTTCACGTGTATTTTCAGTATCTACTGAGTCGTCTTGGTGGGATTGTTATACCAGTAGCATAACATGTATGTAGCATAACATTTTTAAATTGTAAGAAGAGCCCCGGTCCAACCAACTCTTAAACCTGTGCCCAGCTTCATGCCTGGGAAGGGTCCCGTTGGTTTGCCTTGCAGAAGTGTTTACAGTATCAGGATCTAAGGAGAGCGACTAACTCACGGTTCCCTGTTCTCTTCCTCTTTGTTTCTTGCTGGTATTTTCTGCAACTTCATGTTAAGCTATAACGGCCCCTCATATCAGCATGTACCTACCCCTCTCCCTATCTAATTAGGCTTTTTTTGTATGGCTGTAGTCACCCTAGAAGCTGAACACTGAATGGAAAATTCAGCTGAAGCGTCTGATCCTGAACTGTTTATGCATATTCTTACCATAAGTCATGGGGATTGTTCACATTCCTGTATGAGTACTAGCATTTGTATTTATAGTACGTGGATCAAAATCTTTGATTTTATGAATGTGAACAAACACACACACACACACACACATATTGTCTATCGAAAGAGCTGCTGAGCCATGTAGCTATGTAGCTTCCTGAGCCTTTAGATACGTTCCAGAGATCTCTCAGATCACATTAGAAAACATAGAGAATGAGTTAGCAAGTATATTTTGCCTAAAATACATCTCCCACTTTACTTTGGGATTCAACAATGAAGAATATCTAGGAAAAACTTTGTTCTTGGATACTCTGCTATCAACCAGCTGTAATCTCAGACTTGTCGAGGATGTTGTTGTGCTTGATATTCTAAAACTTCCCCAGGATAATGGAGACTGTTTGGTAGACCCAGTGAAACTCTCTGTTCATGTGAATTTACTATGATCTGCAGTACTGAAAGAAATGACCACAGCTAGAGCAATCCTGAATGGATGAACAGGTGTATAGGATTTAAAACCAGAGTGATATTCTTTAGTTTCACTGCATAGGAACACCGTAATTTTAACATGTACTTGGAACATGAAAAGCGTTCTGGAGCAAAAAATAAGTTTAATTAAAGAAACTGCTGACGCTGATATTGTTGTTTTCTATGAAATGAAAATCACTGTCCTGTATGGAAGTGACAGCTGATGATACGAAAACCAGCTTCTCTTAGGGGCTTGGGGTTTTTTGTTTGCTTTCTGTGTTGTGCCAGAACTCAGGAGCATGCCATGAAAGGATAGCAGTCATGGGCTTCACATAAGTTTACTTAAGAAAGAACTAACTCCTATAACAATCAGAAAAACTATTGCACTTGCAGAAGAAAACACTAACTCTGTGGCTGTGTGGTTAATTGTGGTTATGCTTGTTATGAACTGACACTTGGGTGAATTTAAAACTATAGTGATTCTTGCTTCTACTTAAATAAGCTTTTATTTCTAAAGAGTCTGATAGGATAAAGTGAAAGAATCTGCTAAAAATTGGTATTCATTTCACTTCCTGCCCTCAACTAAGAGGCCAACCATTTTATTTTTATAATATAGTTCTAACTTTTTAGGTTTACTTTTTAGTCAAATCAAGTGAGCAATAGAAATACATGTAACACTCTTTTCCATATAATTTGTATTAACATGATTTACAATTCAAGAGGACTGCGCCATAAGGGTACAAAATAAATTTAAAGAATTTATTTGTTTAAAGAATACAATATTAGCTATTAATTAATAGAGGGGTTGGGGTTTTTTCTATTTGGAATATCTGAAATAAATGTAAAAACAAATCAGAGAATTTATAGAAGACTTTTCTGAAATAGAAGAATTTCTAAAGATTTTTTTGAAATGCAAGTGTTGTGAGGCCTTCAGAAAGATACACGTTTATCTAAATATAACTTAAGCAGTACTAGCCAGTAAAAGAAGAGAAATAACTGCCACAAGTGTTCAGAAAACTTATCTTTTTGTTTCAAAGACTGTTTCTTAATCAGTGGCTGGAAGGAAACGTCTTTGTGAATCTTTGCATATATTCCAAAGGGCTGTGAGGCTAAGTGGCTGCACTCTGCATTGCGTCTGCTGACTTCCCATTCAGAGCCTCTCTGACAAGCGGGGGGTGGAGGGGTGCTGTGCCGTGGTTTGTGGGAATAGGCTCTTTCAGTTCTGGTTTATTACATGGCTAATTAACCAAGGTCACCGAGCTCTTTTATAAGTCTGCCAATAGAGACATCACTGGTGCCTTAACAGATCTGTTTGTGATATTGCATGCCCTGATAATATGACAATGATTAAAAAAAACTATGGGGGAGCATTTACCTGGAGCTTTGTATAAACATGCAAACACGGGAAACAAAAATGAAACTGCAATAATAGGCACCACAATATTTTGGGTTTTGACATGTTTAATCTTAAAACCATTTCTTTTCTATGTTATTCCACAACGGTTATGTGTAGCAAATATGAATAACGACTACAGGAATTTATAAGCTGTAACAGTAACATATCACATTAATGACCTGATTTACCTGTGACACAGGATCTTCGGCAAGATTACCACTCTGTAAATTAACAAGGACTGCATGGTGGTGAATACTTAGGGAGAAGACAAGGGACTTCGTCTCAGGATTATGCACCAGGCTAAGATAAGCCTCAGTGTCTCCAAAGCTGCTGTTGAATGCAGAACAGAGCTGCTTACCATTGACTCTGCACAGAGCCATCTTGCAAGATGTTGTCACCCTCATTTAAGTAGCTAAGGGCTCTCTTAAAACTAATGAGACCAGTGCTGTGCTCTGGCCCAAATGTTTGGTGGTCAGAGGCCTCCTCAGGCCATCCTTGGACGCACGGCGTGCTCACTTCTGCTCCAGCCCTGTATATGAAGCCAGGCGTGCGTGATGCTGTCCCTGTATGAGTGACAGGTACAACACTTCCCAGGGGAACTCTGGCAACAGCTCATCAACCCCACAACACCCAGCTTGTACCTGCCTCTGGGAAACCCCGTGGCAGCTGTGCATCGCTCCCTTCTCATCTGTCAAGACCAGATCATCTGCCAAGAGCAGTACTCAGAGGTACTGCTGCTGCATGACAGTATGCCTAACACCAGGAAGGTATTCCCATTCATCGTAGCAGCCTCCCCTCAGCTGTGACATGAGCTTCAGCCCCCGTGTCTGAGACTGCTGGGTCACTGGTGGTTATCAGTCCTGCATCTGAGCTGATCCGTATGGAGAGTGTTTGCCAATAGCTAAACGGATGTGTGCATGTGCCTCCAAAAGTCCGATCTGGATGTCACCCGGGGTGGTTTGGCCCTCACAATGCCACTGACTGAACCAGAATGATTTCTTAGATATGTATATCTACTTAGATATGCATATCTAAGTGTGTAGGTGCCACATATGGGCTAGGAGCCCAAGCCTCCCTTATGGCCAGCTGTGTCTAGTTGATACAGTGGAAATGGCAGGGTGATTCAGCTTCCTCAGGCATGGACACTGAGGCCTTGATTCATCTACCAGAGCTCCTGGTAGAGAGTCGGTGCACAAGTAGGAAACCTACAGTAATACATGTAACAAATAATTATATCCATAAAGGGATCCTAAAAGTAGATTGGACAAAAAAAACCCCAAAAAACAAAACAGGAATTCTTCCTATAGTTATCTGGCCAGAAGTCTTTGCTCCTTAGGAAGTTTGTGTTGCCTGGAGAAACTAAAGAATGGTTATCAGTGCCTTTTAAACTGAGTAACATCACCACTGAAGCTGGTGCTGGTCATGGTGGACCACATCTGCAGTAGTTACAACCGGCAACAGTCATCACTGTAGTCCTCCTTACAAAGACCTAACACAGCACTGGGCTAGATGCAAGGAATGACCAGGACTTTTCATAGTCTTTTACAGTCCATCAGACAAATCACATCATTGTAAATCACACCTATGTAACTTGGTTTCTGTTCCCTCCTGAGACTATTTCTGGTCTTGTCTCTTAGACACAAGTATGCTTTGTAAACATACGTTGTCAGAATGAAAAGATAAAAAGCCCAGAACCAAAAAAACCTCGCCCTAAAACCCCGAACCCAAAGAACTACTCCCTGTCAGAGTGAAGTGTCAGTAGGAGTCAGACGTCTGACTCCCTGAAGATCAGGCAAAGAGAAAACTTTTTACTTTCTGCCCCCTGTGCTTTACCATTCAGTAACATTGGCGGATGAATCTGGAACTATATTTTGCTTTTGGGCTGTTTAATGTCCTGGTACTGTCCTTGGACCACGGATCAAAATACTGTCCTTTATTTAATACACTCCATTTTAAGCTAGTGTCGCAGCCAGCAGGCCATAGAGTCACGCTAGTGACGGGTTAGATTACAGAAAGACACTTACCAGTTTGCAGCTTTTGTGTCACGCATAGATTTGCCTCCTTGCTGCCAAGAAAGAAATTCAAGAACATCGTTCATGTCCTGGGTGAGTGAAAGGATGGAACAACTATGTCTCACATTTTCAAAAAAGAGGAGAGTGATGGGTTCTCCATTTTTTATGAAACAAAATGAGACGCGTCTTATTTGGTCTGATTTTATTTCAGATTTAATGGTACTGTTACTCACAGGGGCCTCAGAATTTCCACATGTAGTGAGGGCAAACAGGTTGTTCTTTTGGGGTGAGGGTTACAGGGTTACAGGGAAGTTCCCTACAGACTTGTATCCTGTGACACCCATGCGATCGTACCAAAAGTTTAACCCTCTGGTGATGACTGTGTTAAAGGGAAATATATTAGCCGTTTGAATTGGGAGTAACCTAAGATATTGGTTTATTCATCACCAGTATAAAACGTGTTAGTCTTACCAGGATAATTTTTTCTAAGATGTGCCATATTTTTGGTTGTGGAGCCTCAGAAGTAAAGACTGAATTGGCACAACTTAGTTGGTATCAGTACTTGAAATGTCAAATAGCAGCACCGAATACATCCAGTTTACTCACGAGTATAATTTGAAAGGGAATCTCACTGTTGCTGCCACTCCAGTTGTAAGGGCAGTGTATTTGTAAACATTTAATTAACTACTTTGTAAAACCTGAACTAATGTTTTATAGGAAAAATCTAACTATGATGTTTCTGGAAAGAAGACTGTTAAAACTTTCATTGCTTTTATTTCATTCCAACAGGGCCTAATATCTAAATGGCATGGATTTAAATCGCTTCCACAAAGCTGTTGAATGGAGTAGGCCATGCCAACCATTTTACCAATGATCACTTTTCCTTTCACATCTATATTTTTTCCAGTCATGTGAAATCTGCTCTGTTTGGTATTAACTTTCTGTAATTCTTTGGGTAAAAAGAGCAAAAACCTTCTTATCCTCATTATCTTTTATCCTGAACACGATCGTTCGCGCCTGGCTAATAACTTAATGCAGTATGAAAATTTAATCAGTTAATGTCTGTTCCCAGTGTTTTTCGAGAGTCCTTTTGGTTTTAGACACCCACACATAGTCTCCTTTTGTAAAAAGGGGTGCTATTGCTTTAAGCCCCCGTACATTGCTTGCTAAATCCTCAGTGAGTTGAGGTGTTTACACCAGCAGGATTGGTACATATAGTCCTCTGAAAGCTGCCATTAGAGCACTTCATAAATGTGGGTAATAGTGTAGTAAAGGCATTGTGGGTTGTAAAATATCTCCACATCTTTCAAAGTTCTGTTAAAGCACTCTGTAACTGCAGTTTTGACTTCATTATCAGTAACAAAATGGTGAACATTACGATACCTTAAACTGCTGAAAGACCTGTTTGGAAAGTTCTTTAAGCCTCTCTGTCTGTAATTTCTGAGCTTCTCTTCCTTCAGCAAAAAATGGTTTGAAAGACCTCTGAGCCTTCATTGCCCATCTCATCTGCTCATCCTGAAGCCCAGGTACATTTTTTTAATATCTATATCTATATCTATATCTCACGTCTGTCATTGTTACGACGTACTTGAAACTACACCTGTACTCGGAGAACTGCTGCATACCCGAAGTGGGCTTCCCATTGTGCAGCCCCATATAATACTTCTGTTTCTTTTAAAATGTATTTGAGTTGCCTTGTGCAAGTAGAAGCCAACCTTCTGCTTGTTGGCTGGTCAAGCCCTTGCTACATTCGTTTGGCTTTTTGAAAAACAGAGTTCACCCCTCCCAAAATTGCAATCAGGTCAGTACGAAATTTTGTTTAACGGGAACATTCCTGTAGCCAACACCAAGGTTTATTTGGCTTCTTGAAGGAAGGTGAAATATCTGCTGAGAGGAACTTTCCTGAGACATCTGTGAGTTTGTTGAAACCCTCAGAAAAGATGCCTGGAGCTTCTCTTCTTGCAGCCAGAAAAAAGAAGAGCAGGAGGTGTCTGTTTGTATACAGCTTGAGGAACAGAAAGGACATTTGGGACTTTGTTTGCTTTGATCCAGTAGGCAAAGGCCAGTGGGTCTGTGGTTTAACCCTGAGACAGGAGGATTTGGGAGTCTTGTTTGTCTTGATTGGAAAGAAAGGGAATTTAGGACTAGATAGGCCTAAAAACGGGCCCAAAGCCTTTACTTTTAACCCAAACTTGAAAAGGAAGGTGATGGTTAGGAAAGGGAATTGGCCGAAGAAACGTTTCAGCTCCTGGAGCAGATTCCACGTAATGAGATAGAGATGTCTGTAATACTTCTTACGATTGCCTAATCCTTTCCATTATATGCCACTATTTTCTTCTGTCCATAATTCCATTAAGCTTCTGTGACCTGAGATGAAATTTTCTTTGCTTGCACTCTGCAGTCCCTGAACTTCCTAGGTGAGTATTTGTAAAGAGAGGCAAGACTTTTCTGTGAAAAAAAGTTAGAAAAAGTTTTTGTGAACTCTTCCAACTCTTCTATGTAAATCTTCACCATTTTCATGGTTTTGAGCAGATATATGAAATCTGTCGTGAGAGAGGACCTGGGAATAAGGAGGGATTTTTGCTACCCCATGAGAGCGCATGTGGATTTGAACAAGACAGGAAGAACTTAACTATTTTTTTCTATCGTGGGCCCAGTCTCTCGAAAGTGGTGACTCATCTTAGGTGTCTCAGATCTTGCTTCTCTGACTTGAGACACCTGAAGGAGGTTGGGAACCAGAAAATTGTTTAACAGGACCACTTACCACTTTTTAAAATGTTTATTTAATATAAAAGGAAACTCTTCCAAAATATTTCCGCATCCTCTTCTCTGCTACATTTTTTTAATTTGATTTTCAATGTAGGTATTTACCTACCTATCTAGCTTTTCCCTTTAGCCATTTCTATTTTAATTTTATCCCTCCCTTCCCATTTTCACATGGAAGTATTTTATACTGTGAAAAAAGAACCTATTTTCACTTAAAGCTATTCCATCTCCAATCACATATGAACATTTACCTCTGTGTATGTGTGCTTACTTAAAAGTTAAGTGTCTTAAAGTACTTAACAAGATTACTTTTTAAGAATCTTAAGCATGCCCATCTTAATACTTGAGGATAAAAAAATTTAATACCTTTTGTTTGCCCTGGAAGTGGAACTTTTTATAAAGTGAGAGAAATATTGCTGGGCCCACAAGGGGAAGCAGCATTCCAAACCCCAGCCTGAACCCTGACAGAAAGAAATAAAAGGTCTGAATCAGCATATTTTTATTTATTTTTCAAATGAGAAAACTTACTTTAAAACTAGATTCAGTTAATACATTTTGCCATTGACTACCTCATCTCCTTATTCTTAAACACCTCTTCTGACTAGCAAAAACAATGTTTAGGCTTGGAGAAGGATAGCAATTATGTAAAACTTTCAATCCTATATAAATACATCCTCTCTTCAGAAGCTTGTTAAATCTCTCCCAGTTGCAGAAGTGATTCTCATCAAGCCAGGAAATAACTATAGCATTATGACCAAACTCAAACTAAAACTCATGGTTCAAACTCTGACTATTGGATATGAAGCATTTTATTAAAGATCTCACAAATATTTTAAACATAAACAATAATATTCAATGTTTATTAGTTGAAATTCTCAAATAAACCTGAAGTAGTGCAAATATTCAGTAAATAGAAAAATAGAGATTTCATTGTGTAACCAGTAACTGTCAACTACTCATCTCCATGAGGTACGTAAGAACATCTGAAACTTGATTTCGTACTCTTTTGGTGATCTTGGGTAAAAGGCCCTTGCATGCTTTATGAAACTTTTTAGAGAGGGGGCATTGTACTACAACTGAGATAGCTGGGTTTGAGACTTTTATTACACCACTGTGTTGAGAAATCTTCAAAAACGGCACATGGAATATTTGAATTGTGTCACCATTTTGTACATCATCTCCCGTCTCAGTACTTCACAGGTGGCATTGGTGTCTCTCTGTCTTGTGGCCTGAAAGAAATGTTTATATTCTGGATACTTCAGAGCTGCCATTCTCCAAAATTGCCTGTAGCTCTATTTGCTCCATTCTGCACACAAGGGGAGGACAGGCTCTGATTTTCACCCTGTTATGTGTACATTTGCTAGTTGTTTGTATTTGCTGTATGTCTATTCTGGGCTTTCATCCAATACCTTTTATTAACATTTTTTCTTGGCTGTCTTTCCCATTCCACATCCTATTTTTTATTTATTTTTATTTTTAACTTATTCCCACACTTTTTTTTTTTTTTTTTTTTGTTAACATCTCCTGCAGTCTTTTCTGCTGTTTGCTGGAGCTGTTTTCTTCATGACATCCCTCAACAAGGGCACTACATCTCAATAACAATGTTCCATTTAAGCTCTCTGAAGAAACTTAGTCGTATTGTCATCCACTGACCTAGGATCTCCCTATCCCAATGCTTTGAAATGGAGTGTGTCATTGTATTCAGCTTAACGGAGACCTTCGGTGGCCAAAGATTTAGTTTCCATTGTAGGAAATAATCTACGATCGGAAAATTTATTAAAAAAAAATGTTAGGCTTCTTATTTAATGGAGCTCTTTTCCACCTTCTAATAGGGTACTGGGGAAACGTTGCAGCCAAGCCTGACACACTGATAATATATTTTTGCACTTGTACTACTGGTCTGAAACTTCTAGTTTAGTTTGTTTTCAGATTTAGAGGACTGGAAAGATCAGTCCAATATCAAGACTTCTAACCATCTGTGGTTAACCTCCATCCACTATTAGGCTCTCTTTTCATTTCCTTGTGGGCTAGGAGTACATTTGCCAGAAGAAACCATAGGGATTTGAAATCCTGTAAACTGGAAGACATCGGTGCGTAGGCTCTGCGTACTGGGAGTTGTCTCATCCTGACGTCCGTCTAACCTACCCTTCTTCATAAAGATGGCCTTCTTGGGAGGTGGCAACCATGGAGGCTGCTGTCCTCCACAGAAGCACTGTCTTTGTGGCTTGGCTGGCTCAGGCACCTTTTTAGGCTCTGCAGACCTTTCCAAGGATGGGAAAGCAGACAGCCGGCTGGCTCAGGTGCCCCTTCTGTGCCCCAAATTCCTGCTCTGGCTGGCATGGGGCTCTCTGACTTGCAGAAGCTGCAGTCAGATGCCTGGCCAAACCTAGGCCTGGCTGCCTTGGGCCCACGTAATACCAGCATTACAGAGACTTTTGGTGTTGATTCACTCTTACTGTGAGATGAGGGCCCACAAACCACCTGGGTGTCCAACTCTTACCCTATGCATGGCTGCAAGCACCCACATTTGCTTCAGTCTGGCAGGAGCCACGCTCTGCTAGAAAAGCACTTGGGAGCACTAGGTGGCAGGGGCTTTTTGTTCGTTCTCTCTTACAAAAGGTGTTATTTCAGAGTGTGGTGAACAGAGGAAGGTGTAGTTTGCTGCTAAATTCGCATTGATCTAAGTTCAAACAGTCATGAGTGGCATGGGACACAGCAGAAATGGAAGCAGCAGTGCCATCAGCACCACCAGACCTGCCAGTTTGGCTGGTGGTGTTTCCCACTTTCAGAGCCTACGGGAGCATGTAAAGTATCTGGAGTTTTGACCAAGACCCTCCCACTTCCTTTTAAAAACTATTTACAATGTATTAACCTCACTGCAAGTTTGAGCAAAAAAAAGTAGTCAGAGAGTTGCTGAATCTTCTGGACCTATGAAGAAGCTGGAAAGTTTCTAAGGAGGATGGAGACATCTCAGGTGAGGTAAATAATCTGTTTGTATCTGCCTTCCATCCAGAAGGTATTACAAAAATATCTGTCTCTTCAAATAATAAGTGTAAAACAAGACAAGAGGTGTCAAGAGAAGATTCTGGAGCACGTTAAGTAGAAAGAGTTGCTCAACATGCATTCAGCAACCATAAGCAACTAAAACAGGAGGTAAGTGAGCTGGTAAAAAAACCATGGCTTTCTGTCATTAAAATGTATCTGAGAATGGTAAAGCATATGTTTTTAAGAAAACCTTTTAACTGAATTGTAAAACGTTCTTCCTTCGGTACCAGATAGGGTACTGCCAGGGCAATGGCTAAGGGCAAGCCACATTATGCCAGAGATCTAATATCTGACAATTGATGCAGAAACCTGGCATGGTTTCCCTGAAATAAATATTGTGCTATTCAAATTTGAGTCCTCTGAGGTAATCAGAAAAATGACCAACAAATCCACTTAACAAGTATTTGGACTTCTTAAAATGCTCCTACAGAGTTTTGTACAAGAAACCAAAAGCCACAGTACTTTCACAGACATCTCACACAATAAATAAAGAAGGGACAGACACAAGGGGGACAAAATATATATTGGTTAAATAGGATAAATACTGTCAGCACAGCATTAATTTTCTGCACTACTCTTTTATTTAAGGGGTTTCTGGGGATGCATAGGACCATCACTTGAACACAGTGTGAAAATGAATTATAGAGAAGAGGGATCTTGACTTCAAATTCCTGATTTCTGGTGCAGCTATTCCTCAGCTGTTTAGCAGTCCTCTGCCTCATGCCAGTAAAATGTTGCCATTCTTCTTTAGGTGAAACACTTATTTCTCTGCAAAATCTAAAGTTCTTGAGAGGATTGGCTCTGCTTTTAGTGTGAGAACTCTGACAGTCCAACAAATATAAACATCATGTGCCCCTTGAAGTGTCTTTGCTTACCCACTAATTGGTGAGACTCACAGCATTTTCCATAAAGGTGAGGTCTACAGTTTTTGACTCTGAAGTAATTTTAACTTCACATAACATGTGAAGTTTGGAGTCAGGATTTAGCATTCCTGTTGTTGTCTGCTTACGTCTGCAAGATATAAACTGGGCAGAAAATAAGTCTGATTTTTTTTAAAGTTCTTTGTAAAACATATCAGTTTATGAACACTTTTTAAATTAAAGATGAGCTTTTTCTTTTTTTTTTCCATTTCACTTTTTTGTTCTATATTTCTATTTTGTTTCTTGTAGGAGCCTGTCTCCCAGACTGGTCAAAAGTCCAAGATGTACTGGGACAAATCATCATCCCAGGTATATGATGCATAGGCTCTATTTTTCCAGCTTTCTCTTTCTTTTGTGATTCCCTGTGCCCTACTTCTGGTAGGGGAGCTACTGAAACGATTTGGGCCGCCGTGGCAACATTTTGCAGCTTAGCGACAGTTTGTTTAGTCCAGGAGGAGCAGCATTGCTGTCCATCAAAAGCCTGACTGAGCTTAAGAAAGAGGTATGAGCAAATTCACTGAGTTTTAATCTGGGTGAAACAGAGCTGATGCTGAA
>NW_009196020.1:18120-36347 GCF_000690835.1 Fulmarus glacialis | reverse complement strand
GCAGGAACATATATAACCTGGTGGAACGGAGATTTCTTTTCTCAGTGAGTGTTTGCCTATCTTTCCACAAAGCATTGGCCAGTACAGGAGTGTGTTTATTACCCTACGTCCATATTGAGTGAAGTGTGGCCAGATAGCCATTGCCTTCCCGATTTCTAGAGTGGCGTATTTCCTCTTCCTAGTTGTATCCTTGGGGGTGGCAAGCTGTCAGGGAAGGCACTACAGGTATGCCACCTGAGATGTGCCATCCTGGGACAGAGCACTCCCCAGGACTGCGTCTACACTAGCACAGCTCACCAGCACTCCTGATGGAGTGCAGCAGTTGAACGGTTTGAAATCTTCCTCCTTCACTTCTTCTTCCTCCCCAGGACAGAAGAGGTTAACAGGCACTTGAGTAGGAAGTCCACGGGTTTAATTGTCTAGCAGTCGCTAGTGAGACAGTTTCAGTGGAGGACTCTTGACTCTGGAGCTCTCTTCCAAGGAAGCCCAGAACAGATTCATTGACCTGTGGGGCACAGCCAAGCTTTCACCTGAAGAAGAAATGGGCGAGCTGGTTTTGTTTTGGAATTTCACGCAGAGAAAAGAGAAAGACTATTGTGTTGTGGTGATCTGGTGAACTTTGTGCACCCATTCTGTGTTATGCACATATTAGACGTGAAATGGAAATTGAATGATTGGTAACACAAGCCACATATTAGCTCCCCATCTCCATCTCCTAGTTTGTTTTGACCCCATAGTTTTCAAAAGTGGGATTAATTTACTGTTCCCTGAATTCATTCACCCATCCTACTATCACCCCCGTAGACTGACCCTCTCAAAAATGGAACAAAAGACAGCTGAATGTCTTATCCCCAGCGGCCATTCCATTAGTTTGCAATTTGGACAATGACATTAAAAGTCGATCTTCAATGTAAATGTTGGTAGAAAATATGTTTTTGTAACCTGGGTGGCCATGCCCCAATTTGAACAGAACCTTCTGAAATTCACTGGTATTTTATGGACTTCAAATGGCAAATAGTGTCAGAAAATCTATTCCTCCTCTTCTTCCTCAGATTTTTCATTACCTCAGCTAACCCAGAGAAGAGTCATTCAGTGTAATTTACTGTGTGATGAACAGACTCCACAAATCTGCTAGCATGCTCTTCTGCTGTGGATCATTATTGAATTAGACATGCAGGCAGAAGAATCTGAATGTCAAGCAGTGCCAGAATTTATAATCCATCATTTCATCTTGGTTTGCACTTTACAGCCCAAACTTGTAAGTAGATGTATCTCCAGTGACTTCATTTTTTTCTGACTTCGCTAAAGATTTGTCAAAGAGAAATCCGTCTCTTTCACACTGGCAGGAGCTTACAAACAACAGCAGACAGCAATCCCGTGGTAACACCAATGATCAAGAATTGGAGAATAACCGATGCACATGCCAAAATTCAAGCAGAAAATTGAACTTCAACTTTTATTTTCTACAAAGGGAGAAATCTGTGTGGAATACAGAGGTGGGAGTTTTTTTAATCTGTTTATGTTTTTATCTGAAATTTGATTTAAATGATTACAGTTGGCTTTGGTAAAGAATACTGTTGTTCTGAGAACTCCTGGGCTACATCCTGAACTGGATGACCCAGAAGTGTTTCCAGACTCCTAGGTGGGGATGTAAACTCTAGCTGCATTTTTACTCCATGTTCGAGTGAGATGCATGTGCCCATCATAACATCCCTTCTCTAGCAAGGGAACTTTTGTGTATGGGCTAAATAGGAGCTGCACCGAGTCCTGAGAAATGCCCTCTGCAGACAAGAGGTGTCCAGTCAGGATGCAGACTTTGTCAATGCAAATGGTGCAGAGATGCATGTTGTGGCTGCTTTATTCACAACATACTCATGGGATAATAATGTTATTTTCAAGGTGTCTACCCCCAGTAACTTGAAACAGCCTGGGAGGTGGGCTTAAGAGACAGTTAGGAAGGGAGAGAGCACTTTGAATGACTTCATTAATGATTTTGGATTAGCAGATATTGTCGAGTATCATGCCAGCAGTGTTGCTTCCCATTTATAAAACTGTTCATATTTTACATATCACAGCACAAAGATGTACGTGGAGGGGCTTTGAGATCTTATGCAGGAAAAGGCATGGTGTGTGCAAGTCAGAATGCCCCCAAATTGCTTGTGTCTGTAAATATGCACCCTGGTATTGATCCTTTGTCCTTTCCTTTCACAATGAAACTCCAACTTGCCAAGATCCCCAAAAGCCCCTTCTAAATAAAGGGATGAGGCTACAGAGGTTTGGTTCTGGATGTCAGCAGCTCCTGGCTTCATAATCTCCACTGATGCCTGTTCTTGGAGCAATTTGCTTTCCTGAGTGATTAAGGGATGCTTTGTCCTTCAGGTTTTGTAGGTCATTTCATTATTAGAAGCTTGCAATATTTTTGCCAGACTCTCTCTCTCTCTCTTTCCTTTTCTCAAAAAAAAAAAAAAGAAAAGAAAAGAAAAAAATCTGATCTTTTTATCCAGGACCTTTTAAGAGTCATTGGTGAGCTCAGAAGCTTTAATGGAGTTGTTTATTGTAGTTCAAATAATCTCTAGCGGCAGCTTCCTGGAGCTATAACAATGGAAGGGTATTTTATAGCTTTGAGTATAATAGTGTCCTATGGAAAAAAAAATCTTTATTATCTCAAACTCTCTATCTCAGACTTAAAGAGCACACTAGAGAGACATTTTTATATATCTTTAACTCAATACTTAATAAGAACAGAAATAGACCAAAGAACAATCTTTACATAAATTACTGAGCCTACAGGACTTCTTACCTCTCTGTGTTTGAATATGTGCAGACAGTCTGAAAACAAGCCACCACTCCCGAGAAGAGTAATTATTTTAATCTTTGTCCTGGAAACTTACTGCATTTACTCTTTGGTTAGAGAAGAGGAGCCAGTCGGGAAACGTGGGCAGCTCAAGTTTGCTTTTTAAGAAAAAGTCCCCGCGTCCTGTATGCTGGTCTTTGGCAGGAGCCCATCAGACACCTGTGCTCCCAAACCTGGCCTGCTAGAAGTGCCCACTACAGATGTCAGAGCTCTTTTGTTGACTTCCTATTAGTCGCCACTTAATGGATGTGAGCCGAACACAGCTTTGCCTAAGCACTTATCAATAGACAGCAAACATTCTTCTTTCAGTGGGCAAAGGGTCAAACTGTTTCGCCTGGCTATAAAGCTGTGCCAGATAATTGCTGGTGATTAGCAATTTTAATTACCAGGTGCTAGGGGTCGTTGCTTGTGGAGCTTTTTTTTGCTGTTGCTGTAATTGGGCAGGCTGTTAATAGGTATGGCTTATTGTACGCATGGTGTATATTTTACAGATACATCGTGCATCCTTTTAAAGCAAGGAAAATAAAGTCAGTAACATAACCCGCTTCTGTTTGCATCTGATTAGCCGCATAGTGCTCCAACAGGTTTTTCGATAAAACTTGTCTGATAAAGGAATCTTTAATACTACTCGCGAAAGCAGCTTTTAATCCTCTTGTAAACACTTGTATGTACCATTGTTACTGAAGAGAGGCAATGATTTTAAAATCTTTTCCTGCTACATTGGTCATGTTGGAACTAAGCTTGTCAAACATGTTCTACCTCATTGGTTTTGCATGCAGACTTTTAGGGGGGTTTCATAGAATCACAAAACCAACAGCACAATTAGCAGTGAACTAATCTCTTCCCATATTCAGCAGTGAAATGGGTTCAAAATAAAACTGACACAAAAGACTCTTCTCTGATCTTCCTCACAGCAGTGAGAAAGTAAGCAGCTACAATACTTCAGTTTCTTTTTTTTTTACTAAAATTTCCATTTATTTCCTTTGCTTATATTATTTTCCATCACAAGCCCTGCAGACATACTGAAGGTCTCTGAAAGCTGAATGTACTGTTTACTAATCTACTCGGGTTAGTAGATTAGGCTTGTTCTTTGAGGGAATACAAAGGATGAATACCTCTGCAGTACGGAGTTCTAGCTCTGTTTTTATTTGTTCTGCAGTAATACCTCGTGTCCTAGCTCAGATCACAGCTTCATTTATTCCAGCAATAGCCAGGCTGTCGGCTGTGGGCTGCTTCTTGGCCGAGAGAATAGGGCTCTGCAAACCGTTCCCCGGTATCTTCTCTCCTGGGGAGCAAGCAGACAGAGGCCAGTGCTGGGCTGAGGTCTGTGGCGCTTGTTCTGACCCCCCAGCCCGGCAACACCCTTTCCTGAGTGCTCCCCAGAAATGAGGGTACGCATCTTGCCCTGGGGATGGGACGCTGGAGTGTCGGATGCTGCCGGATTCACGCCTGGGTTTTGTGAGCGGGGAAGTGCTGCAGTGTAAGGTCTTGCCTGGGTCAGTTCTCGACCTGACAGTAGCCCTGCCCTGTAAATACAGTAGCAGAAAGGGGACAGATTTTAGTCTTTTTTTTCAGTAGAAAAGACAAATAAGACCCCTCACTCCATTTTGCTGTGATACAGACTGACTCAAGCCTCAGGACCCACTGCTTTCACTCGAGAAAGAAATTGCCTGGGGACAAGCGCAGGGCACCGTGGGCTGGTGCAGCTGGCCGTCCCAGCACCGCACCAGCCTGTCCTCGAGGGCAGTGGCAAAAGTTACGGCTCCCTTCGTCATTTCTTTGTCCCTAGGTACGGATGTTCATTGGCCCTTGTCATTATGGCAAATCCCAACCTAGGAACCTGGGAATTCCTTATGGAGCACGGAAACACACAAGAATGAAGAAATACACTGCATGAAAAACAGGATTTTGGGCCAGCTATGAAAGCATCATCAGAGGGCTGGTCCTGTCTGGCCTAACAACTTGCTTCGAAAGCAACGTCATCAAATTTGAAGGTACCATTTGTGCCATCAAGGGCTATTGATCGTTGAAAATGTCACTGGGCCCTGGCCCTAGGTGCACATGGCCATAACTCAGCTTCTGTAGATTTATGCATTCAGGGTGTGCATTTTCACTTTAAGAAGTGAAAACATGTTGTAGATTTTTCTGCAGAAACTGTCAGACAAAATCCTGTGGTGGCTGCCATTGAAATTGAGGGCAAAGCTTTGCCTGGCTGGAGGAGCTGTGAGACTGTACTGTCAGGTCTCTTTTGTGTCAAAAAAATGAAGATGACTTAATGCCCGAGATTACTATAATGGTCATTATGAAACTCTTCAATCTGACCCATTCTGCAGCTACAGATTAGCCATACAAGTTCACTTTTTGCTGCTAGTTAAATTAATCAGAGCTTTGAAATCATTGAAACCTGGAGAAAAACAAAAGTATTTAAATAGTCAGCGTACATAGAAAAATGCTGCTGGAGAGGAGGATGCAGTGCTCAGGGTGCTCCCATCCCCTGTGTTTTCCTGACACCTCGTGGAAAATAGGGAGCCTTCTCCTTTACGCTGACCCCAAAACCTGCGGACAAGCTGCAAAACCCCAGTGCCAGGCCTGACCCCACTCCAGAGAAAGCTGCAAATAACTCGTATTCCTGAGAAGGGGGGCAGCCTGGGGCAAGATTTGATTTCCTGAAATCAGTCTTTGAGCAATGGGAGACGTAGGCACCTGGCAGCAGCTATTTTTGGCAGGGGTTAAAATTTTGGTTACAGGACTAACACACAGTCACGACAGGTTGATTGGTTTTCACAAGCAACCTTTGTTTCCATATCTGAAATCTTCGATGTAGAAACAAATTTCTTAGCTCGGTATGGCTGTGTTCATTATGTTTCCCTCTGCACCTTCACCTGGGAACAGATTCTTTTGCTTCCTACTCCGTATTTTTGTTTGCTTACAATGACAGGCTGAAGTAAGAGGTTCTTAATATTGAACACCACTGACGCCGTTTTATTTTGGTTTCAACAGAGACTTATATCGCCTCTTTTTTCAGTCTCCCGGTAACTACAGTTCAAAAAGATGCAGAAACCAACGCCAGACAGACCCTTCCTGTTGTCACAAGAAGACAGTTCACAAAATCGGTGTTTCCCCACCTCTGCTATCACAAAACTCCAGTATGCCCCAAGAAGGAAAGAGAAATATGCAGTCATCTAAACCCCACTCATCTCAAACACCTTTTGCAATTATCGCAGCCTGCCCCCAAAGTCCCAGGTTTTGTGCTCAAGTAAACGCAAATGCTAGTAGATGGTATCTTTGCCAGATATAAAACAATCGATAGGAATCTGCATATAAGTATAATGGTGGGTTTGCTTTCTCTCACCGCCTGTGTGGCAACATGCAGCCGCACAGACCTGAGATGAGAGTTCAGCTGCATTCATAATGCAATTCCTAAAGAGAGTGGATTATAGATGGAGTTTAAGCCTTAAGTTTGAATTGCCTTGCTTTTGTGGATTGAAGTTAGACCCATACAACATTATTTGAACATAGTCTCTGGTACTTTGTTGATATTAGTTACCTGCTGTGACACACAGCACATGGCAGTTTCATTTTTGTACTCGGTAAAGTACAGGTATTGTACACCTGAATTATAATCTTGCTGTGATAATATGCCTCTATTGATTCAACAAAACAAGTTGTCTGTTTTGTCTTCAAAAAGACATTGCTATAAAGGAAAGACTGACAATCAGAAAGGTAAATATTTTGGACTTCACCTCTCATAGCATGACGAAAAAGATAAAAGTGCAATAATTTTGAAACGAGACCTCCAGAAAATGCCACTCCGTTTGAACCAGTGAGACGAACTTCTTACAAAAAGTGTTTATTATACAGCAGTGTTAAAATGTTGAAGACCAATAATTTAAAAATGAAGTGAAAAATGGTCTATTTAGTGATGTACCATCTGAAGTATAAATATGCAGGAACTAAAATGTAAAATAAGGCTGAATTTTGAACTTTCACAAAATGAATGCTCTCTTAACCAATGAACTACAATGCTTCACTTTCTACAAGGATTTTGTATTTATTGTAATACACTAAACTCAGACAACGTACAGGTTCTGAAGAGAGAGTTTTATTCATAGACCACTAATTTTAGTGTGTTCTATGAGAATTAAAATTAAAAAAATAAAAGCCATGCAGTTTTCTTACGAAAGATTTTAGTGTCATTCTGAAGTGCCTTAATTTTAAAATTTTATTTCCATACATTCACAGTAAATGTGTTGCAGTCCTCATGGAGCTGTACCTAACGGGGGTGCCCTTGCCAACGCTGGTTTCAAAATACTCCTATATCCAGAGCACACAAGCTGTACTGTAAGAGGCCAGAATTCAGCCTGGACCAGTATTATTTGACAAGAAACGTTGGAGTGCTTTTAGAAAAGACCTGGGACGCCATGAAAGGATCTGTCTTTGACCATCTTTTCTACCGAGAACTTTTACTACAGGGGTGGCAGGTGGCTGGAGGCTACACAGCAGCACAGCTGGAGGCTGCACAGCACATCTGGCTATCCCCATAACGGCTACATGTGCATAAAAGGGTCCTGCTACAGGCCCCAGACTACTCAGATTTCTGCCTGGGGTTGCCAGATGCCGGGTCCACAGACCAAGCAGGAGCAAGCTGGGCAGGCATTTGATTTGGGCCTCCCTCCAGCCACCTCAAGGGCCATCACTAGTCTGTGTAGCCTCAAGAAATACCTTTTTTTTCCTGTCTGGCACCTCCCTATGCACAGGCTCTCTCTGTTACTAACCTTTCACTAGTACTGCACTGAGTCTGTGGGACAAACCAGTTAAGTGCATCTTTCAGTGGATATTTTTGCAGTGTGGTACTGACTTTCTTAAGAATATGTGTTATTTAAATTACATTAATTCAGGAACAGGTGTTCCTGAATAAAACTTGAGTGGGCAGACCAGGAAAAATAGTCCAATAAAGACATTTATAACAAAGCAATGAGTCAACTGCTGGTGGACTTTGAATAACTGATGAAAGTGATGTTCAGGTCCTGTGAAGATGAAGAGGGGTCAAGACCTCCTCAGAGATGGAGAGAAGCCCAAGGCACGCTCAGGCAACTAGAGGGGATGGAGTGCTGAGACACACTTTGACTTAGTAAATGTCTGCTGAAGTTCAGACAGTCATGGTCCACAAGCTCTCTACTTCCTCATGGCTGCTTGGTACTAATGCCTACAGAGCAGGGGGAGAAGACTGGATCATGAGCTCTCCTCCATGTCCTTCAGTGTGAATGCTGGCAGCCTAGCGGCAAGCCAGAGTTTTTGTGCCAGCCGTGAGGAAAGGGTAGAGGGGTGCCCACTTCTCTTGCGCCGGAAGAACTGGGGAAAGGTAACCTGTGGCAGGATAGTGTATGCCAAGAGGACATGGAGAGGCATTTTATTTTTCATTGCTCTGTGCATGTCTTACGCCATCCCAAACAGAAAGATAATTCCGGTGGAACGTGCATACTGTGTGTTTCAATCACCATATATCCCACCGTATGCAAATTATTAACTGGAGTCATCATAAGGTAAAAGCTGGGAAAGAGAGTATGTACCAGCAACTGAGGTGCTTGTACAGGGGATTGAACTCAAATCCCTGGCCTTGCGAGACTACCGCAGCGGATGACAGGACGGTGCTTCTGCAAGTGGTTAGCACGCTTTGGGTCCTGGAAAAGTGCCAGAGGAGAAAGTGGTGTCGCCTATACATGCCAAAGTAAGCTAAAAGCATCCAAACACAGCAGCGCAGTGAGGTGTTCAGGAGAAGACCATGATGCGGTGAGCCCAAATGAATAAACTGGGTTAGAGAAATGGGAGACCTGACCTCCCAGGATGCTTTTTCTCTCATTCCCTACGGTGAAGGAAACGATATATCGCAGCTGATCGGGGCAACAGCCGCTGGAGGCAAGTGACTTGAGAATGATGCTTGAGTCCACAGCAGGGGAAAATCAACAGAAATTAGTTGATATATTAATAGGACTTTCAGGGATTGGAGGAGGAAAGAGGGTTTGTGGTATGCAAGCATAAAAGTAACATGATGAAAGAGATTAATGTGGTAGATGTCTGTGAGAAAGAATAACAGAAGCAAGTCTAAAATGAGATAACTACAAGATGAAATTGTGATCAGTGTCTTACAAATAATGTCTGCTTTTCTAGCCAAGCCTTTTTCTTGAAATCATAGAATCATAGAATCATAGAATTGTTAAATGGTATAGGGAGCACAGAAGTTTGTATACAAAGATAATGTAACAGTGACTTTTAGAGCCTCTTAGATGTGTATGAGCCATAGTGACTACAGGACAAACATGTGGCGTGGAAAGACTTTGTCTAAGATGCATCCACCATATATGCCAAGGAGATAGTGAAAATCATCTAAACTGAGACGTACCTGTTGCCTTACCTATTGTCCTGGTCCTTAGATTTTTGAAAGCTGTTGATCAGTGCCCTCAGTCTTCTTTTCTGGCCATTGCAGTTCCTCCAACTACACCCTTCCTAGGGCCCTGGTCAGGGGTCATCTCCCCTCTAGACCCTTTCCAACTTCAGTGAAAATCAGTCCCTGTGCCCAGACCCAATGCTTTAGCTGAGGCTTTTCCAGCATCAAATAAAGCAGAAGGATTATGCCATGTGTCTTACAGATGACCCTCCTGTTTACACATTCCAGCATGTTGGGATTTTTTTTTTTTGCTGCCACATGATGTCTTTGGCTGACATTCAGCTGGTGATAACTCCAGATCCTGCAAAGCTGTAAAGCGGTTAGTCATTTCCCACTCTGTATTTATGCAGCTGAAATACAGAAATGAATGTAGAACTTTGCATCCGTTTTTTTTCAGACGATTCCAGTTTCTCAAAGCTCATTCAGATTCTGACTCCTGTCCTCCAAATCACTCTCAGCTCCTCCCGGCTTAGAGTCAGCTGTAAATTCGCAAAGTACGCTCTCTATTCCATCATCCAAGCTGATAATGCAAATATTGAATAGTGCCAGACACCGGACAGACTCCTGGGAAACCCCTTTCAATGCATCGTTTTAATTTGATGGTGGACCATTGATAACTAATTTCTTAGCATAGTTTTCTGGCCAGTTTTGCATCCACCCTATGGCTGCTCTTTTTTTACTGTCCTGCAACTGGGGCTGTTCCTGTAAGCACCTGCTCTTTTGTCAAAAAATGTTTTTTTTTTCCTCCCCCCTGTACTGGCATGCTGGTAACCCCAGGGAACAGTGGCCAGAGAGGCAGTGAGCACACAGTGTCTGAGGAGCTCCTCCGGGCCCTTAGACAGCCAATTAGTACAGGATGAAAAGTTGGGGTGCCCGTGGGCAATTTGTCTTTTTATTCTGTCAGTTCACTTCTATTCAGCCCTCCAAAGAAATGCCCTCAGTGTTTATGCAGGGTTTTTTTCATATGCTGCTCTTGTGTCCCTTGGAGGAAAGAAAGTATTTGTCTGTCTGAGAGTGAGCTAATGTTAAACACAAGTTTATGGTTGTTTTTTTTTACTTCCTAGTACTTGATGGCCTTTTCCTTAGTATCAGTATTTTAATACCATCTTTACTATCAAAAAAGGATGTAAAGAAAGGCTATGTGAAACCCTGATAACTCAAATACACTTTGGTTTGCAAGCCTCAAATGCATGTTGGGAACTCTGGTTGCTCAGGTAAAGAATTAATATTTTGGAAACGAGAAGAAAGATTTTTGCTTCGGAAAATAATTAACCATGCATAATATCAGATTTTTTACTATTCAGCTCTTTTATAACAAAGTTGCCAGTAATTTTTCTGGATGTTTTAAAGCCGTGGATTGAGTCTTACACTTCATTAAATGAATGTACCCCGTAAGTTAAGTGAAAGACAGTGCTTCCCAGAGAGGACTGATAATATTTTTTAAATAAACATCAAAAGTTTGGATATGATTCAGGGATAATGGGCACTACCAAAGGTCAGACTGTTGTTATAACCAGCCAGTGCAAGTGGAGATGGTGAATCAGAAAATCTTTTACATATTCAAAGACACATTTTTCAGAAGCTTGGATCAAGGCATTTTAGTTCCTCATCTTTTACAAGAGGAGCAGACATGAGGTGACGAGAGATGTTCTGAGACATAGTTCAGGAGTCCTTCACAATTTGCGAGTAGCCTGTAAGAACACAGCCTGCTCTGGGCCCCACCTTGAGAAAATAACTGTTTGTGAAATGGTTTGATATTTAGAAGTACCTCAGATCTTGCCATTACAACACTTTACATGTCGAAGGCATGGATGGATAAATGTGAAGAGCCTTTAAAAAAGGAGTCTTTAGATACTGAAGTTGCAATCCCATATTGAATGAATAATCCACTCCAGAAATGTGGAAAACATTTAGTGAACAGCTGGAGTGACTGCAGTCGATTCATCACTGTTTTAATGGGGGATAGAGGTCAGCAAATGCTAACTATGTTTAAGTGGGGATATGAAAATGAGTATAATCAAAAATTTTTAAAAATATAAACCATCTGGTTAAAGCAGGAGAATTAGAGGATAATTTTCCAATATCAGAAGCTAAGCTAAGGGATAATTAGTAGAGAAAAAATATGAAACCGCTGAGAACATTTCAGCTATCAGCAGAACACACAATGAGGCTAACACAAACCCTAGCTCCAGTTTTAGCGGAGTTGGGGACTGACATACTCGTTTTCACCCCAGGCAGCACAGTGCTTCCCTGGAGTCAGTGAAGTCGCTGGTATATTCCCACTGCTGGAGAAGTGGTATCCTGCAAATATCTTTCTGGCATGTTGCTTCAAAAAAGAACAACAGTGCAACACTGGGACTTTACAGAGCAAACCTTCAGCTGGGCCGTGAACACCGGTCAGATACACCTGCCTGGTCGAAACTGGTTCCTCTCTGACATTTTTACTGCAATTTGTTATGGGCTTGCTTGTTTTCCCTCCGCAGTGATTTGGTCCTAAATGAGTAATATAGGGGTTTGCACAAAATCAGCAGTGTTGTAAATCACCACCAACAAAAATGATAACACTACTTCTAGCATCTTTAATTTCCAATCAATGAACAAATGAGGTTATTGGCTGAATAAGGGGTAGAGGATTGTCAGGCTTTTTAATTCAACCATTCTTCTGGTCTGACTCAGCTGTCAGAGCTGACTTGAAGGGAATGGTTGAGACAACACACAATCTGAGTTGTTAGAGGGCAAGGAAATCTATAGAATGAAAGCAATGATTATGACTTCCCAGGAACATTGATATGCTAAATCTGTGAGCGAGAAAGATATCTTGGATAGGAGTTTTAAATAAATTCAAGATTTTTGTAAAAAATCAGCTTTTGAGACCCACGAGAAAAGCTTGCATTTGAAATGTTGGCTGCCTGGATACACCTCACCTACATGAATTGTCTTGTGCGATTTTTTGGTTGCTAAGGATGCTATCGCAAACAGACGGAATTTCAATTGGAGCCTAGAGCAGGCAGCCTGCTATTTCTGGTGGGGTGCGAAGTAGGCTATTCTCATCTATTTATTATCACTTTTGTAGCAAGGTATCGGCCCCTGGAACTGGCAAAGCAATCTTTCTTGGGATGAAATGTCTTTCAGATGGGGGAATTCAGAATACCACCACACGAGTTGCATTATTTACCAGACTTATATAAAAAATCAGAGCATAGTATGTTTCCCAGGCCCAGGTTTTTTAAGGTTGTGTCCACATTTGGGTCACGGCAGGTCAAAAAGCCATATTCAGACATAGCAGGTTATTACTAACAATGGAATTGAGGCAGCACAAAGCTCAGTAGAGGTCACAGGTGGGAGAAAAATCCCAGTAAACACACTGAAATCGGTCACGTTAGGTATTATGGTATCGCAGTTATACAGCCATCTAAACCCAGCGAGTTCTAAGCTAACTGCAATGTAAACATAACCTTAGTGGGGATTTGCTGGGGAGGAATGGTCTCAATCCTTTTTTTTAGAAGATGTAAGAACAGATGATACCTGAACCATTGTGGTTCATAGAGACACAGAGATGTCTGCGAGCTCCGGTCTCTCATGGGGGCTTCGAAAGTTTTCCCCGCAACCCCGCTGTCACTAAAGAAGAGCAGGCTTGTTCAGCCAGCGGATGTTAAGAAGTCCTGTTAAAGCAGTTCCCAGCATCTGTTCTGCTTCTGTTGCTCTAACGTCCTAGAGCCAGGCAGCTTCTTTTCTCTATATATAAATTTAGACCTAACAGAAGTACCAGAAAAATTCGTCTCCTTGCCTGTGTTGGCAACAGGGCTTAAAAGAGCTCTTTAAATAAAGCTATTTAGGAGAATATCTTGCAAGCTATCTCCCCATTTAAACAACTCCCTAGTCCCACAGTGACGATTCTCTCCATTTCATGAGGCCTCTCTGATGGGAGGAAGGAAGGAAGAGGGCAGCCGGCCGTTCGACAGAGGCTGTGAGTTCCCAGCCATTCGGGTGACTTTTCGAACTGCCTCACCTACCATCTGCCCTCAGGTTATGCTGCGTCAGTGACTGACAGGAAGAGGCACATCTGCTATCGCTGCTCTTAAACATGAGATTCACAGTGTGGATTTTAAAAGTATTAGGCTGTGGTTAGTCAATTGGTCTTTTTCTGCTGCCGCCTCTTTTTCTCCATCCTCTTCCAGGTATGCTGTTGAAAGTCATACTTGAAGGAAGTTTGTTACGGGTGACAGCCCAATTTCTTAACTAACAGTGACTCACCACAGTGACTCGAGAGACATGGAATTACTTTTCTTTTAAAAAAAATCCAGATAAGCTTAACTTTTCCTGTATTTGAACTGATACCCCTTGTTATTAATTCAAAACGTATGTAATTCAGCTTAAGCGAGGGGAAGGGGAATCAGAAGGAAAAGGATGCATCCTGTTAGAAAATGGAAAATACTGTATTTATCATCTTAAAAAGAACAAAAAGATCTGCAAGTTATGTGGGTTTCTGTGACAGTAATTATCCTTCTATTCAAGAATGAGTAATTACATTATTCTGCATGCTAACTTTCCCCCCTCCCCGGTTATGTGGCATGTGCAGGCAGGCGCACACACACACGCAATGTCATTGCACCCTCAAGAATAAAAACAGAGTGCACTAGAAAAGGTAGTTCTGTTGTTTTCCTGAATAATGGTGATTATGGTACTTTTTTGTTTATGCTAAACACCAGTGAGTGAGAGGAAAGAAAGTGGAATTTTTTTTACCTTTCTCGTTAGGGAAGCAGGGTACTGCTCTGCCTTGGCACCAGCCAGTGTGATGCTTTGGAAGTGTTCGCGCCCTTCTCTCTACACTGAGAGATACAATGAGAAAATATTAAGTACTGATTAACTTAGAAGACAATTTCTGGAACCTGTATATAAAGGGAGAGCTTATCCACCGCCCAGCACTTCTGAAGAGCACTTTCCCTTTGGTGGAAAGGACATGTTTCCCTCGCCTTTTACACGTGCTGACACGTGTGTAAGGTGAACTGCACGTTGTACCTGCCCTTCTCCAGCG
Source organism: Fulmarus glacialis (assembly GCF_000690835.1). NCBI lineage: Eukaryota > Metazoa > Chordata > Aves > Procellariiformes > Procellariidae > Fulmarus > Fulmarus glacialis. Next base: position 22,013 of record NW_009196020.1, on the reverse strand, counting down.
GTTCAAGGTCAAGTCTTCCATAAAAAGTTGAAAGTCTATAGTCTAAATTCACTAGTTACATAGAATCATAGGGTCATTTAGGCAGGAAAAGACCTCTAAGATCATCGAGTCCCACCGTAAACCTAACACTGCCAAGTCCACCACTAAACCATGTCCCTAAGCGCCACGTCTACACGTTTTTTAAATACCTCCAGGGATGATGACTCAAGCACTTCCCTGGGCAGCCTGTTCCAAGGCCTGACCACTCTTTCAGTAAAGAAATTTTTCCTAACGTCCAGTCTATACCTCCCCTGGCGCAACTTGAGGCCATTTCCTCTCGTCCTATCGCTAGTTACTTGGGAGAAGAGACCAACACCCACCTTGCTACAACGTCCTTCCAGGTAGTTGTAGAGCGTGGTAAGGTCTCCCCTGAGCCTCCTCTTCTCCAGACTAAACAACTCCAGTTCCCTCAGCCACTCCTCATAAGACTCGTTCTCCAGACCCTTCACCACCTTCGTTGCTCTTCTTTGGATACATTCCAGCACCTAAACATGAAGTTTACCTTTAACTTGCCTGCCTTCCTTTCCATGCTGGCTGTGTAAAGCAGATGTATCTTTGCCAGACTTGGTAGCTACTCACAGATTAAAACTCCCCAGGGAATTTTTGCCTGCTTTTACAGAACTTTTCTTTCTTTATGCAATGATGTGCTGCTGAGTAGCCTCTCATTTAATCAGTAGTACTCACTCCTCCATCCTACTTGTCATGCACCCACAGCAACTCTCATAAAACCTTAGGTAGAGTCATGGATGTGACCTCAGGGGCTGAGCTAGACCCTTCCAAGGCAGAATCACCTAGACACTAATTCCTTAGGGAGTCTCATCCAACTTGTTCTTAAGCAACCCTGATGTTGGAGGTCCCTCTGACAATCTGTCCAACTGCTTCTCCATTCCTCCTGATACAATGTCTTTTGTCATTCCTAACCTGAATTTTTCCTGCTGCCACTTAATCCCAGTATGGTCCAGCCTTCACAGAACACATATCAATAAACATGTGTGGAGAACACATATCAATAAACATGAGTATTTATAGCAGTCCTCTACATATTTGAAGACTGTTGCTGTATCTTCTCTAGGATAAATCCTTCCTCATTAGGAAGTACATTTAGACCTCAAACATTATTTTGCCTTTTTCTGGACAATCTGCAAATAGCCCACTTCTGTCTGTGATGAGGGACCCAGAACTTGGCACTGGTCTAGACAAGTCCTGACCAGTCCACCTAATCTATGCACCCACCTTGAACCTACATTTTGGCAGGTAAAGAGGCAGTATTCTTAAAATAATTCCCTAAATTCCTAAAACTCTTAATCTCCAGAGAAAAGTGAAGTCTAGGTCAGATCTGTAAATGTAGACTAACAGATTTCCCCTTTAGAGATCATCAAAACTGCCTGCCTATCACTCTGCTAAGGCTTAACCTGCTGCTCAGGGCTAGTCTTTTTTAGAACAGACTAGCCACGTCCGTGTGTGGCAGGTCGCTGGTACTCTTTAGACTTAGTTATTTTTTTTCTTGTGTTTCTCCAGTTCCAAACATCAAAAGTGATACAACAGTACCAAGTGATGGCTGTGTCACGTTCCCTCAGAGCACAAAACCCAGCTCGTGTCAGTGTGTGGTGTGTGGGTTTGCAGGGGTGGGTGAAGGAGGCTGGGGCTGTGTTTTGGGACCAGATAGGGCAGGGAGTCTGGCCTTGCTGCAGTGTCACCCAACCTGTCTGTCGCTACCAGTCTCCAGACAGAATTGTCCCCTCATGCTGTACTTGGATGTTGTTTTAGGGCAAAAAACAGAGCTTAAGAGCATGACAACACAAGTACAGGACCTGGGAGTCGGCTGGGGAGGGAGGTCAGTTGACAGTGTGGTTGCGCACTGTGTTAGGAGAGGAGGTTCTGTTCATAGCATTTTTAGAGACATACTTAAAAGAAAGGATTGCAGGGCCAATCTTGTGCCATGTCATGATAAAAAGTCTTTCTTCATGTTTATGCATCTGTCTCAACAGCTCAGTGTCCATGTCCACTTAAGAGAAGAACTCATCACAGCCTCCTATACATTTTTCTGTGGGAGTTTGATTTAACTATGTCAGAGAAGACAATGGAATAATGAATCGAGATGATTAATAAAATGTCTTAAGCAAATGTTTGTTAATGCTCTGCATTTAAGCCCCAACTGCATTTAAACCCCAGCTCTGCATTTAAACCCAACCCCAATTTATTTAAACATTTATTTACCCTAGAAATAAATCTGTTACGGCAGGTTTCCTCCCAAACAGCTATTTGAATTACTAGAGAATTAAATTTCTCTTATAGTTTGCAGAAAAATAATGTTTTTTTCATTTCTTATGGCATTTTCTCTCTTGCCCAGCTATTGGAAGTTCAAAGCACCCTTACAGAATAAGTTGCTTATTCCTAGCCTTGAACATATTTACCAAGCAGACATTAGTTTTAACAGGTAATTTTCAAGTGTCTTGTAACAAGTCCCTCCATTCTTTGACTTTGGTGATTATTTCCCTTGATCATATTCATTCTGTGCTGAGAAACAAAGCAAAGCAAAACAAATGGGAAAAAAACCCAATTCTATAAAGCAAAAGCCAGGCTTCAAACGTATATGCATTGAATTTTGGTAAAGTTCTTGGGATGCAAAAAATGCAGGCCAGCTGTAGGTAATTCCATTACAAACAATAGTACCAAAACACATGTACTCAGAGATTAAAAAAGAAAATAATATTTTCTGTGTTTTCCCACCACGAAACGACATGTTTCACTACACTGAAAAAGAGCAGCTGAGCGTCAGTGATCTGGGTCAGGTTTCATTAACAGTCTAACCGATAGCATAGCAACTGCGTTCAACACATTTGCGAGCAAGGAAAACTTGAGAAGGGCTGCAGGTGTGCTGGACCAGGAATAGAATTCAAATGTTCTTGGCAAATTGGAGATAAACTGAAAAAGCCAGACGTCATGCTGGGGTATATAAATAGGAATACAGCATGCATGAGATGTCCAGTTCTTCTTCTCTTCTGCTCAGCATTGGCAAGGCCTCATATGAAATACTGTGTCCAGTTTGGGGTGTCACATTTTGGGAAGAGTAATTGGAAGGGGAGCAGTGAAAATGAGCAGAGCTCCAGAAAATGTGGCATCTCAGGTCTGCTTGCGCTAATGGAGTGAATACTGAGGCGTGACATGGCAGGCGTTGAAGTACATGAAAGGCTGCTGCCCCTTCTTGTCTGAGATGGATGAGAGAGAAACAATGGGCTTACACTGCATCAAACAGAAATTCAAGTTAGACACAGAAAAAGACCTCCAACTATGGATGCAGAAGTGCTGGAATACATTGGGAGACCTCATTATTACTGGAGGTATTAAAAAGCGTGTTAGACTGGCATCTGTGAAAAAGGAATTGGGATGCTTGAGCTTGCTGGGGAATAACTGGGATCCCACCAGTCCTGCAGTTTTATGACTGTATAAATAGTCCACAAAGATATGGGAATCAACACCAGACTAGAAGGTAGGTCCAATCTCATCATTTTGTCATGTACCTGCTACCAGAAACAAGCAAGGAAAGAGGTGCTTTTCCACCCTCCCACCCCCCCTTAAAAGGCGTTGGTGACTGGAGTATTTGAAAGCTCTACCCTAACTTGCAAAGGCAGAATTTGCTTTCCTATGACACTATGTGACGGTGCAAATGTATTTCTGAGTTTCCATGTAAAAGCATACAGGATAAAAATAAAATTACATTATATCTGGATCCATGAAAGCTGTGGGTGAGTGGGAGGGCTGCTGCCAAAACCCTGATTTTAAGCTTCATGGGAGAATTGGGGAGAAATTGCAGCTCCTCAGTGAGATTGATTCCACGACTGCTCAGCTTGATA
>NW_009196020.1:3652-18110 GCF_000690835.1 Fulmarus glacialis | reverse complement strand
AGCAGGAAAAAAAATCCTAAAACCTGTGGGGGTTTTTTGTTTGAATAAAAGCCCATGTTATGAAACTGTAGTACTGCTTGTTAGTAGCTTTGCTGTTTGACACATTACCCATCAGCTGATAGTGTTAGTGATTATTTAGTATTTCAGCCTCTAATTAACAAATACAATGATAAATTCCTGCAGAAAATATCGTTGTACTTTGCCCTGGATACTTTTTTAAACTTGTTTTATGTTTTCTAGTTAGGCATATAAATAGGATTCAGCAATAGAAAGGTTTTTCTGTGTGGTTGGGGTAGAAAAAATGGTTGTGTATATTTACTTCATAGTTTGAGAATTCAAGGACACAGAGGAGCTCTTGGCACGTACATCTTGGCTTTAAAGGGAACTGGGAAAGCTACACCAGGCTTCGTTGTGTTTTTCCTGTAGATCTCCATTCCCTTTGCCATCTCTCCTCCCTCTTTTCAGACGGGCTTTGAAACTCCTTACGGACCTGATACAGCATTGCTCTAGGAGTTTCCTCATAACCAAATCCTGTCACATGAGGATACTGCTAAGAGAAGAAAAAGCCCTAACAAGTTCTAGCAATGCCAAATTACATTCAGTTCTTGTATTTTCACTTGGCATGGTAACACTTCGAAAGAGCAATTGTTTCACAATCAGAACTTCTGCAGCCTGTTCATTTCCGTTCTCTTACTTAGCTGTTCAGAAACCATCAGACACCAGGCAAACCAATAAACATCCATCTGAGCAATTATATAGCATAAACATCAAGTGAAACAAACTATTTTTTTCTTGCAAGTACAAATTAAAGGGACAAAACTGATAGTATCACTAGAAATAATTAATTTGCATGGCATCTCTTTTCTCTTTAATGAGCTTCAGGTATTAGTTAAATTAAAAAGCCTGATTTTAAGAAAGCTTTTCTCCTAAAATAATCCCTCTGTCGTGACAGATATGGGACACAATTCTCTTAAAGAAAACTCGGTACTTGCAGACATGATTCACGCGACCTTTTCAGCAAAGTACTCAAGAATATGCTAGTTGTTCCTAGGCTGCTTGGACTTAAACTTATGCTAAAAGTTGTATTTCTAAATCAGGAGCTTGTGCCTGCATCTCGGAGTAGAAGCAAGTCTCTTTTTAGACGAGTCTCTGGAAGAAACAATGCTATGCATAGGGATTTTGATGGCTCTTCCATTAGGGATCACTGGTAACATCATTTAAGATGTTCTCAATGAAGAGATTGAGTGGTTTACAGCTCTTCCCTCTGATCAGCATTGAAAGAAAGGAAATTCCTTTACGCAGTGCAGCAGATATGCAAAAAGATGACATGCTTAATATCCATGTGATAGCCATGTTACCCACAGGGAAGTCCCGAGCAAGAGGGATTTCTGAATCACAGAGCTCCGAGGGAGGAGGAAACCTGATTTGCTAAAAAATTGGTTTTGGTGGGATACTTGTGAAAGAGGGCAAAACCAGCTGGGTCTGGTTAACGCATCTTGCAGTGAATTGCAGAGATCTGCAGCCTCCGTCCTTTATTTCAGGGTCTGCGTGCAATATGGAAGTGAACAAATGAGATTAAGTGAATATTATTTGGAGTCTCAGATTAATTGGTGTCCTTAACAGGACACTGACATTCAGTCATTCTCATCCCAGTAAACTCCGGGTGTTCAGCAAAGGTGTCCATGCTGATGAGCCACAAAGGCTAAAACTCGTATCAGCTGTCTTTAGATATCTGCAGTATAAATGTCTATGTGTACTAGTCTCCCTAGGATCCCTTTATAATAATTGGAAGAGAATTTGACCGTATTTTTGGCATCTGCTTTAAGATGGCGTGAATCACACCTTCAAAATGCTTCTTTCCCTTTTTTGTTTAGGCAAGCAGCCAGTGGTGACGAGCTCAGAAACAGACATTTAAGTAACAGATCTATCAGGTTAGGAGAACTGAATCCCAGCCAAAAGCACAAGTATACACAGTATGCCATGTGTATATGCACATCCCTTTTTCCATCATCCTCTGCAGATGCCAGCTGACATCTGGCTGGGCGGTGCCACGGGGCACCCCTGGCCTGCAGGTCTGCCTTATGCTCACCTGGGAAGTGGAGAAGAGGGAGGGAGGAGAGGGGCTGGCTGCTGCCCAGCTCTCATCCCAGTATGGAGCGGGGATGTGGCTGCAGAACGCACCAGGCCTGAGAACTGACTTGCGTTTTGGGGTCCCCCAGGGCAGAAATAGCCAATGTGCCTGTTATGAAAAGGCTGTAGTTCAATTCCCAAGACAATACGCGAGCACTAGGTTGGGGGCCCTCAGCTGGTGGCCTCACTGCCTCCTTTCCTGATTCTTGTCATGGCAAAAGAAGTCACAGGTATCAGGGCTAAAAATCAGAGCACCAAGTTTCTTCCTGTTTTAATTTACAGGTATCGGAAATTATTGCTCAGCAGGGGAGGCAGTGTTTAAGCAAAACCTCTGCTTAATGGCCCAAGTATCTTCTCTGGTTGCAGACCTATCACCGCGTTAACACTAGCAGTCTGGCAGTGCACGAGGCGTTGCTCCAGCTGAGGATGTTTGGTGGGGGCAGCAATGGGGAGGCAGGTCACCCTTACTCATTGTTCTTTGACTTTGCTTTCAGGTTATTTCAGTAAGACTTTAATAAAGACTGTTTTTATTTGAGCGAGGCTTGCTTTCTGTGATCATTTTCTGATAGTATCGTTTGTTTTCAACCTGGCAGTAGGATTGTGGAATGAGGTCCCCCTGGACATCCATGACTTTTTATTTTACCTGGCAGTTAACATCTCAGCTCCTTCCCTTGTCACTTGACCTGGGATAAAAGAAACCTACCCCTTTCTTAAGGAAAAAAAAAAACAAAGAAAGGAAAAAAAATCCCTGAGGGAAGGAATGATTATAGGGAAGATGTGATATATACTGTACTGGGTGGCCATTTTCTGGCAAAGCAAATCAAGCCCTGAACTCAAACTCTGTTTATTAAGCAAACAAAATGTTTCACCATGTGCAGTGTGCCTGATTCTGCAGCAAACAGCAGAAACAACCTTGAAACAACCCTGTGTGCCAGGCAAGGGGTGAGATAGCATTACAGTTCTTCAAGCTCTAAAAAGAAAGCTTTGGTGCAATATTTGGTTTGCTTGTAAAAAATCCAGTCTTCTATAATTTATTGTAGGTGTAATGAAATATGTTTAATTTGATGGAAAGTCCTCGATAAGATACCAGCGGTGGCAGCATGTGGATGTTTCCTAACTGGCATTTGAGAAAGCCAACATGATTTAATCAGGGCTCATTTTAACTTGACTTGTAATTGCCTGCACAGGAAAGGTAAAAAGTGAGTTCCTCTGTAACTATGAGATTCTGTTCTCCACATCCAGCTGGAATATAATATTGCTGCATTGGCTTGTAAGCCTGTGGGGTTTAAATAGTGTCTGCAATCTGGTGCCATGCTGATTTACTAATCCTTGATCTTAGTTGAACATGATCACAGTCCCTGCTTCTGTTCATAAGGGATAGGCTTACTGTTAATTGACAGGCTTTGGCGTCCTACCAAAAGAACTGCAATGTAGAGAAGGAACTAAAACTGAACAGAGGATGTATCGGACAAGCCAATTTGGGTGAAAAAAAATCTATTTAGTAGATCTTTATGCCAAAAATTATTTTCTATTTTATTGTTTCATTAAAACTACAGAATGTGATTTGCATTTTAACAGCAACCTAATAAAAACAGAGTAATCTGAAATGTGTTTGCAGAGTGATTAAGTAACTAAGACGTGGTGTTTGGAATCTTCCCAGCTGCTCTGCTTTCCGTTTATTTAATTATTGTGTGAACTTTCATGTTTGTGTCTGCTCATAGAAACTTGTGTGCAATTGTACACGCTATGCATGCCCAATCTCATATTTGTGATATTGCTCACATATTTCAAAGAGATTGTATCCAGGGGTTGGGGTCTATGTGCCATTTTATCCAGCGTGTTTGAAATTTGATGGAAAAATGTTAGTACGTTGCGGTTTCTTTCCCAGTGACTCCCAGAAGTTTCAGACTGTCTTCTTATTATCCAGAACTATGTTTGCCCCAAGTTTTGATCCCTTGCTCTAGCTTTCTAAACCTGGCGAAACTTCAGAGAAAAATTACTGTGAGTGTAGGCTGAAATCCTTTTAGATACATCTGTCCACATTTCTGCACTGCTGACCTTGCAGTCCTCAGACACGCTACATTGAAGGGCAATATTTAGATGTCTGTGGCACTTTGGGAGAACACAATCTTTCATCAAACAGTTTTGCAGCCTTCAGTGTGGCTGAGCTTGCCAATGTAGGTGTGCTTGTTTGATGACAACTTTAAACCTTTCTTGTGTTTTGGATGTATCACTCACGCTAACTTTGAGCCCACCTTCCTACAGCCAAATATAAGTGCTTTGAATTCCCTGGAAACTTGTTTTTACAGAGTGAGCCAAACTTTGGAGAATGTCCTGCCTAGTTCCATAATTTCATCTAACCAATGGAAAAGAGAGGTGTTCTTTTTGGGTTTTGGGGATCAGTCGTAACAGACCTTTCACTGCTGTGCAAGTGAGGAGCAGATTAGGAGCCTTCCTTCTTGTTAGGTAATTTTTTTAGATTTAAGGAGGAGGAGTGTAAGACTGGAAACTGAACAAATTATTCCATGCTGAGCCAGGGCTGAACTGTGGAGCAGAACAGTGCATGGTATCTCTAAAAGTCTCAGACCAAACTCAAGCCAGGTGAGACTACAGTGACTTGGAGTCAACTCTGAGCCTTCCTAGTTCTTAACCGCTTTGGATGTTCAGGCGTCCCTCAGATAAGCGAAATGACTCTGGGGCATGTCCACTGATAGTCTTCCAGCTTTGTCCAACTGATTGCATCATTGCCTGGTATTTCAGCAACACCGTGCTTTGCTTCTGCCATGCAAACCTCCAGCTGTGCATTTTCCATACTGGCTGTACGGAAGATTCCTTCAAAAGTGGCTGTATAACTACCTTGCAATCCCCATGCCAAATAATTTATCCCTGACTATGTACTTATGTAGGGGTATTTGGAGGTAAAGACTGTGATGTTAACAGTCATCTCATGAGTGTATGTGTAACCCACCTGTGTTTAGTGGGCCTGTGGATAGTGGGTGGAGATGTCCACATCAACACGAGGTTTTTGCTCTCAAGATACGTCAGTTCAATAGAAAAATCAAACCTTCCTCCAAGCCGTTCCCTGGCCTCTGGGGTGGTCCGAGGCTACCCGAGCTGTTGCCATATAACTGCAGGTCCGAGACTCAGTGTAAGCCTCTGTCTTAATGATGGGGGTCAGTTTATACTGCCAGGTGTGGCACATGGATGAAGAGTTCATGTTCACCCTAATGCCTATCTACTTTCCCAAGCCCTGTCAAGGCCTTCCAAACTCTGAGGTCAAGAACTTACTATCACAGGCTTAGTTAGCAGTGTCACAGCAATTTTGCCCTTGTCATCTGACCGACTGGGTGATGTCAATGTTTTGGTGTCTGTGTGGTCACTGTATGCCTCACTTGCTATTGGCTTAGCTGGTTTTAACAAAATCTCATTCTCATCCCTGCCATCTCTGCCAGCCATAACCTTACGGAAAGGATGGCTCTCTTTGTCCACCTCCTGTGAAGGGTTTTTATAAAGACACACTCCCATGCTTGGGGCCTTGGTCTTCTATGAGTCCTGAATCTGGTGTCAACCAGAATCAGAGAAGTCCTTCTTCAGCTTGCCTGTGGTGGTGTCCATAACTTTGCCTCAGTTATTCTGCAGCATATCTTCTTCTCTGGCACCCTGATTGCCTGGATTATGCTGGAATACGGCACAGCTCTTTCCAGTCTGTGAGCCCTTGTTTTTGTCCATGAAGAAGAGAGCACTGGAGTGAGGAACTAGGGAGAGGAGATGCTGTAAACCAGCTCCTCACCCTATCCTGGATTCAGATGAGGCTGGGGTGCAGAGCTAAACACAGGAGCTGGGAGACATTCCTGGGTTCAACCCCAGAGAAATGAGCTTACCCTCTAATTATTCTTAAGCAGGTTGAAAGCAACAAAGACATAAGCATTGCCAGTCTTGACAGATCAATTTATGCAACACTTCATAAAGTGATATTTAGATAGCAGTGCAACTTCAAGACAAAAAAGAATAATATTTTTCTATCAGACAATTGCCAGTGGTTTTCCTTACTGGCTCCTGGGCATGCTGTGGTTGTGACAATCCAGATATTAAAAGATCTTTGGTTTCTAACCAGAGAGTCGTGTGCTATGGAAACGCTGGATGGGCTGTTTCTGGAGCTGTGAGAGAAGCTGAAGCCTCCCACCTTGTCCTAAGGCTACTGGACTGTCCATTTAACTCTGAACTGATAATAACAGTTGTGCATTTTTGAATAATCTAAGAATAATCTTGTGATCACTCAGGAGAGATCGTTTGAATTAATAGAGGTATGAAATTGAAGTGGATTAGCTAAACCACATTAAAACCCTATGTGCACATTCTCATTCAAAATTAAAATCGGCTTAGTTCTTAGTTTCATTTATTTCTTGCTGTGATCGTTGAAAAGTGTTTCAAATCAGAGCAACTTTAATTCTGAATAGGAAAGCCGACAGGGGAGGTGAATATGTTTTACCTAAGGTGCATTAAAAAGTTAACTTGAATTAACTTCTTTAAGAATATCTCTTATCTTGAATGAGAGAAGAACATATTTGCTTGGTGCTGAAAGTTGAAAAATGGTTTGTCATGAGACAAACATAAAAATGTGAGGTGAAAAATAAGATCTATTCTCAAAGTTATTTTTTAAAAATCCCTATAAAATTTAGGAGAGTTTCTAATTAAACAAATTGCCCAGAAAATTCAGATATCTCCTAAAGAGTCGTCGTGTTCAGTTTGGAGACAACACGCAGCCATTACAGTGTGAAAGAGATTGGCTTTAATTGCAAAGCTCAGAGCAGTCTCCTCCAGGAAGTTGCTTCCCACCTTTCATTAATAAGGCTTGACTGTGAGGGGTACCTGCAGACAGCTGACAACTGCCTTGTTATAAATATTTTATTAAAAGTACTTATTTTATAAATAACTCTGTGTATCAGCAGAGACTTTTGACTGATGTTGGTAAATTTGAGCTACAATTAAGTAGCTCACTAATAATTCAAAGCTGGGGAAAGTTATCAGAAGCATGCTTAAAGAAAAATCTCGAGTTAGAAATGAGGACATGTATGTTTAAAGACAGCCCTGGAAAAAAAAAAGTATTGTGGTGAGAATGTAATGTATTTATTTATGGAGCTCAAAAGGGTGTGCTCTGTGAAGGTATTGATAGGCAGTCTGTCCTTTTTTCAAGTCTTATCTTCAGGGTAGCAGAGCTCAAATGTGCCAAACACTTCTCGTGTTCAACTCTGATTGCATCTGTGCAATTTTCTCTGAGATTTATGTCTGGTGTAAATGAAAGCAGTGGGCATTCGATCTCATTGTCTCGTTATATTTAACATATTTGTTAGATTAACTGATTGCTTAAATGTTTTTATTCTTATCACATCTGCAGTGCCAAAACTTCACTGATCAACAGAAGGGTGCTGGCTGGATGGATAACAAAGTGACTGCTGCTTCAGGCAAGAAATGCAGGCTCAGAAGAGTGACTACCCCAGCCAGGAGAGAACAGAGCTCGTGTGCCTTCTGAAGTCGCATTCCTGGTATTGAGAGGGAAGGACAAGTACTGTTTTAAGATTTTTCTAAGGGTTCTTGGGTATGCACCCCCTCACACACATGCTTTGCTTCTTCATTTAGGAGAGACTGTAGAAAAGACAAAGACATCTGCAGCAGGGAAGGCAAAAATATTCACACCTTGTCTTTTGCCAGTGTTCTCTCAGTGAAAATGTTCTTGCAGAATATTTCAGTACCACGCTACTTGCACGTGCTCTGCTACCCCAGCACGCATCCAAGTTAACTTAACGTAGCTGAGATCATGGATATAGGAAATAAATTGCTGTTGCTGTCTTTGTGTTGTGGTTCTTAATTCTAGAGACTTTTGGTAAGTGGCTGTAGTAGTTTGCTTGAAGTCAGGCTTCTTTAGCTTTCTGATGCGACTTGTAGGCTCTGATGTCCTCAAGGCACACATCTGAGTCAGAAGAAATGATGTCTGCTCTTTGCTGGGGACTTCTCTGGTGCAAGTTAGTGCTCCAGGACTCTGCGCTGCTGGCCTTTCAGAAGAGGTGACTAATTTACTCCTTGACTATGTCTGGTCATGAAAAGCCTTTCAGCATTGCATAGCATGACTATATGTTCATTAGTAGCCTCTGGGCCATTGGGTGATTGACGTGATCTTTATTTATGTATTTGCTGTATTGCACTTGCCAAGGTACTGTGAGACTGGATAAAATACTGTATTTACTCTTCAAGTTCTGCTCTGAGAAGTGAGTTGTAAATGGTGGATGTGGGAGATAGAAACCAGTGATGTACCTTCCTACACACATTTATTTGTCTAGTTTCAGTTTCTCAGGTGCCCTTGATCCCTGCCATTAAACACTGGTTCATTTCTTGTAACTGCTGTGGCAGAGAGCGGCTTGAGAAGGGTTTTGAAAGAGAAGTAAATGTAAGTCTTATGAATCAGCTCACTTTGAGACCTTCTAGAGCAAAAAGCAGTTACTGTGGTAGGAGGTCAAACCAAGGCTGATATCCCAGCCAGCAAGGGGAAGAGATCAATGGGATGAGCGGAACAAGATAGAGTAGACAGAGAAAGGCACAGGGTCGATTAGGAAGGATAAGACAAAAGCATTGAGCTTGACAGCGTGAAAGAACAGAACATCAGGCAAGGGAAAGGACATTAGCCATTTTACCTGTAAAATTGCATCGTAAGCCAATTATTATAGCTTCACGTTTAGTCATTTGAGCAACAATTTTTTGTCTGGGTTGTCCCAGAGCATGCACCACCCTCTTCATGTTCAGGGTGACCAGGAAAATACGCTTTTCTATTCACATGAACAAGAGAAGTTTGTGGAGAGGTAACAGGTACTGTTGCCACAGTGGCACAGAAACAGAGGTTGCCTGTTCCAGTACCGGGCTCTGTGTGCCTCAAATTGAGCCTCGTGGCTGCATCCTTCAGTGCCCCAGCTGTGCTTCTTTCAAAACACATAAAGAAGGTGGAGCCTGAATATTGGAAAGCCTTGGTAATTTTAAATTCCCTTCTCATCCAACTTGAATGTCATTGTTTAGATTGTGTGGGCCTCTTTTATGTTCCTGCACACGATGTACTTTCTTACCCAGAAAACAACGGATAAACTTTGAAACCGTGCCTACAAAATCCACACAAAATGGACATCTCATAATGCTCAAATATACTAATTTAAAAGTTGGTGGGGAAATTGTCCGGGATGTACAATATCACACCAAGGTTTTGTTCAGAGCAATTTTTTTAATGAGGCTTTTGTTGTTGTTGTTGTTTTTGTTTTTGTTTTAAATCTTTGAAAATAGGATTTGACGCTGATCTGCTGAAAGGCCTTATCCAGCGGTACTGCTGGCACTAAGTCACAGAGTAAACACAGCCTGGCGGTATAAGTCACAATGGACCACAGCTTGAAAATTATTGGCCTAGCAGCCCAGGAGCGGGAGCTGTCAGAGCTCTGCCTTTGAATCTCTTTTCCGTTTCCTTTCTGAATTTCATCATGAACGGTATTAAAACCAACATTTCTGCTTCTTGCTTTTGCCTATGTAAAGGGAAAAGTGAAAGCACAGAAAGATTTTTTCCCCCCCATAAAGTCTTTTATTCAGATGCTCGTCAGCCTAACTCTTCCTTCCTTCTCCTCTTTGCTCACGGGCTCTCAGCTCTCCTTCACCATATCCCCCTGCTTCTCTTAGCATTGCTCCTTTGTGCCTCACGTTGTTTCTCTTCTCAGCGTGGCCTGCTGATGTGCCATCGTGCTGAGCAGAGGGGCTGGAGCGAGCGAGAGCCCTGCCAGCAGTGGAAGGGGCAATGCTGTGCCTCAATTCAATGTCACACTTGTGTTCACTGATTATCAAGAGGTGCTGGATCCAGCCGAGACACTTCAGCTTGGTGTGACAGCATATCAGCAGGGTAAGGAGGGAACCCCAAGCCCCGGTGCACCTTGATTCAGGAAAGCATCCCACGGCAGACATGGGCTTTCTTTCCTTTTGATCAGAGGGGACTTGATTCCCTTTGTGTCTGTCCAGGGAGACACTTCTGAGATGATATGATCACACTGCATCACTTGTCCGCCTAGTAGCACACAGCAGACGGGGCTAAGGGTTTGATCACCTGTATTAGTTCCTTGGATGCTCTCCAAAACACATCATCTTAGGCTCTTGGTTGAGAACGTCAGCCTGCAGCAAACGTCCCCTCTCCTGCTGCAGGCTGGAGCATTTCACCTTACTTTGGGGTGCTGTGACAGTTGCTGTGTCTCAGCTGGGACACAGTGGCTTGTTAAGCTGCTGTAACCTTCTTTACATCTGGCTGTGGCTCTCCAGCCTCGAACAAGGTAATGTTTTGCATTGCTTGTTTTCACCAGCACTTTGCGGCCACTGAGATTGTGTTTGCCATCAGGCTGGCTTCACTGTGCCACCATGGTCACCTACAAGGGTGACAAGTCTGTGCTGGGCTTTCAGTCACTCTGATAATTTATATCCCATTAGTCTGACACTTTAGCATCTTAATTGTTCCTTGGGTTTGTGTAACATTTATATTCCCTCTCCCCCCAAATCCAAAAACTAGTGTTATTTAGCCTATTGAGACTGCTAACAGCGAACAGAATTTTCATTGGATTTTTTGCTTGGGATGTTAATATTTTCCCATAAAGGAAGCAATTTATTGCTTCAGTTGATATGGCACACAGTATTGAGCTATCTTTACATGTTGGTTGCCAGGCAGATGTGCATAGTTCTGTCCCGGAGGTGATGATGCTGCAAACCTTGTCGTCATCTTGTCTGCAGACTGCTGCAACACTTCAAATTCTATGCTGGTCAGAAAAACTTGGCAAGCCAGGCCTCAGCTTTATGCATGTATGGTGCAACTGTTTGGATTATAATCTATCAAATAGTTTCCTACATTTTTTTTCTTGGCATAATATGTTGTACATTTTTATAGATAACCTCAAACTCCTAGAAACCTTTATTGAGAGGCGCGTAATTTTGTCCTTAGTATCTGCATCCTTTTTACTATGATTACTTTTGCTGTGAATGTCTTGAAGTTTTTTTTCCCAGAGTCCATCTTTTGAGATGTGTGTATCTTTGGCAGCCATTTCACAGAAACAGTAGAAAAGTCAGATCACCAGTACTGAATGGACATTTTGTCTTTGAATTAGTCAATGGAAATGTTAAGTCTCCAAGTCTTCCAACAGATTAGGAGAACTATGACGGAAAAGTAAAAAAATACCAAGGAAAAATCACAGAATTTCTTTTCTTGCATGACAACTTCATACTTCATCACAGAATCTGTTATGTTGACTTTCAAGGTCCTGTCTTAGTTTCCAGTCCAAATCTAATCCAGTAGACTTTTCTTAAATTTTGGGCCAGGCAAATATGTTAAATACCATTGGTAATACAAGGGTTTTGTCTCTTGTTCTCACCTCAGGGAAGAATGCTGTTTGTTTTAATGGATTCTTTTGTGGCTAGTCAGATGCCATTTTTATTTACAGATGATTCTGCAAAACATTTAGTTGGTGCAACAGAGAGCTCCCAGCCTGCACCCAGGTAATCCACTGACTCACAGCCATACTGGCTGAAGCAGAAGGTCAGATCTGACACTGCAAGGGTTAAATAGTCAGGTTTGCCCAGCCATGCCAAAGGGTGAGTGGGGCAGGATCTGTTCGCAATGAAGAGGAGTGAAGGGGCTTGATCGGCAGTCAATCTCAAATGCTACTGAATCAATTGGACTCTCGCAGGTGCCAGCTCAGCGATAGCAATAGCTGTGATGGGGTGGGAATGCATGAGTGTGCAGTTCTCCTTCCAGCCATGATAATACAGTTTCCTTCTGCGGACAACTGCCAGTGTCTAGAGAGAGCAAGGAAGAGCTGTTAGCTCTTGATGATCCTGCTCGGGGTGGGATTTCCAGGGCAAAGGCGCTCTGCAACCTCCCTCGTGTTCCCGGGAGAAGCCATCTACCCTTCCCCCGACGCAGCCCAGGGTTAACAGCGATCTTCTGTTCTCTGCTGGTACTGCCCCAAACAGAGCTTTTAAGTTAAGAGCCCCTTTTTGATAACACAGGCAAATCTAAGACGATTCCATAAAAATTTATATAGGTTTTTCATGTCAGTGTGGAGTCTGCACATAGCAAGAGAGTGAAAGAGAAAAGTAGACGAAAAGAACGAAAGGAAAGCAAGAAAACTGATCAAATCTGACACCAGGGACTGACTCCACTCACCACAAAACTTAAGGACAGCTGTAATTCCCCTCACTTTACATACGAGAAAGTGAAGTTCACTTGCTCTCTCACACACTCTCTCACCCTCTTTCTTCTCTTTTCCTAACGCTCTCCGAGACTTCTGTCTTTAGTCAGTCCTCCTTGCTGTAAGTTTTTATAAATTGTAATTGGACAATCTTCCAGACACTGGGGGATGCCTTTGTCAGAGGAGTTCCTAGAGATATACCCCTATTTGATGAGGCTGAGATTTGCTAAATTAACAAAGGACTACTAAAGATATGGTTGTTTGCTTGTAGTAGAAATCCTGTTTTACCAGCAACTATTTTTAAAGAACCCTATTACAAAATATATATGCTTGTCCATTCATGTTCCTGTATTTTATTTTCTGGATGAATTTATGAGTATCGTGATCTGAGTGTGTGTCTTGTTGGGAATTTGGGCATTAGCCTGTGTGCTTACTACCCTTGACCTGAAAGATCCCAAGTGTGTAGGCACAATTTGAACTCATTCCCCCAAATCATTCATTTTTGCACTCTCTCTGAGTGTACACGTGGCTTTTAGTCACATGCAAAAGCCCCACACATAACAGTGTTGAGGCAAAACCCAGTACCATTATAATTTGGGCTTCAGGTATTTCCTCCTTTATGTACTGTAATTACTTCATAAGTTCTTGTCTCAGTAACTTTATTCATACCTACCTCGGCATCTTGCTTGCTACAGATTTTGGGCTGCAAAAAACTGTTTTGGGAGCTCCTCCTTCAGATTCAGCATTATCACATGAATTTTTGTGGACTTTAATAATTTTTTCAGATGAAATATTTTCCTTGTGATGCTATGGTATTCCCGTGTTGGATTTCCACAGTACATTCCTTTATATATGTCCTGGAAGAACTTTTTTCCCTTTCAGCATTGCTGGATTTTGTTTCTATTTGTTTAGCTTAATTTTTTTTTTTTTTTTTCTTTCTGGCACTGCAAGTAGAAAATGGTGTCTATCTTATCTTCAGCTTGTGCTAATTTTTTTCTTCACATGCTGTGACTCTTTCTGCTAGAGCACTGATTTGTCATGGTAAATTATACATAGCTCAGTGTCATGTGGATTTCTGTGCTTTAAGTTGCAGAGTTCCTTCTCTATTTTCATTAGAGTCTAGCACCTTTCATCAAACACTTTTCTTTCTTTTGCAGCTCAAAAGAGTAAATACTGTTCTGCTTTTTCCTTAGCTGCTTTGTTGCAGACCCTACAGAAGTTTTTTGCAGCAATATCTATGCAAACTCCTCTATCTGGAGTGTGTGCTCAGAAATATCACAAATCAGTTTTCGGTGAGAAGTGGGAATTTGAGAAGCACTGTTATATTTTCCTTTTGACTCTTGACCCTGGCTATACTTCTCAATTACTCTCTGAGGGTTTCGTGGCATGATTACTGTTATTGGGTGTGATTTATTTTGGCTTTGGGCTGGTGAGCTGTGGGCTGCTCGGATCGTTCAATGACACTAAAGCCTTGTCTGGTGGAACGGAGCCGTTCAGAGGACTGCCCTTTGCTCAGTTACAAGAGCTCTGCCCGTACTGTGCTGTTGTGTTGAGCAAGTGGGGGAAGCGCCTTCTCATTCCCATTGAGATGAAATTGCGTGAAGGGAAATTTGCTATTGGGAAAGCATGGAAGAGGCAGGAAATTGTCTTGGTCTGTTTTTTCCCTTGGAGCTTGGAAAATGCACTTCTTTTGGTAGGTAAGTCAACCTTTTTGCCAGGCCAAAGGAGGAACTGAGCCAATGTTTGCTGGTGTAGGTAGATGGTAAGGGAAGTTCATAAAGAGCCTTACTGTAGCCCTTGTGGTACTGGAACGGCTCTGGGTATAGTCCCATTAGGTGTTGCAGATACTACTTCTAGGGCCCTTGCTGCTGCAAGAGGCAGATGGGGTCTTGGTCCTTTCCTGCTACTACTTCTAGGGCCCTTGCTGCTGCAAGGCAGATGGGGTCTTGGTCCTTTCCTGTCCTAACCACAGCCTGGGGGAGGCAGAGGGGATGCGGAGGAGGAGGCTGTGCCCATCTCAAAAGAGGTGAAGTTCCACCCTCGGGAAAACTGAGTCGCTGAAGAATGGAGGGATATTCCTG
>NW_009196020.1:0-3640 GCF_000690835.1 Fulmarus glacialis | reverse complement strand
GCTACATCGGCCCTTCACACCTTCCTCCACCACTCCCCGGTTTGCAAAAGCCGAAGCCAACTCTCTCTTGCATCCAAAACAACCAGGTCAAGGACTATTGCATACACGGAATAATTGAACAGGTGAGCTGAAGAAAATAATTTTTCATGGGCTTCCTAGCTCCAAGTTATAATTGCTGCCTTGTAACTAAGCCGTTCTTCAGTGACACAGGGAGGAGCAGATAAATGCCAAGTAAACAGTATGTATATCTCTCTAGTTCAGTGCAGTAGGACAAAAGACGAAGTAAGAGCTGCGTATCGACAGGCTGTAGCACCATGATGAAAGTGTCCTGATTTGCTTTAAAGTGAGGATATAAGCTTTGGTCCTAACTCTCAGAAGGGGGTGCTATTACCTCATCTGATTTCTTTGTATTTTATATGTATATCTATATGTTTTACATGCATATGTATGTGTACGGAAACCCACTGAGGTTTTAAAAGCAAGCTAAAACATTTGTTTCCCTTTGCCCTCTGCTTTAGTTCAAGTTTTTTGGAACAATGATAACAAAGTTGCTGCTTTTTTGTTTTAGTGACTCGCTAGGGCAGTATGCAAAAAAAAGGATTAGATATCCAGCAATATGGTATTCTTTTGAAAAGTATGAAAATCCTTGAAAAAGGAAAACTGGAGGAACAAAAAGAAGAAAAGGCACAGAAAAGTGGGGTATTTATTTCATATTGTACAGTGCTTAGAAAAATCTACTGTCTTCTGCAAGAAGTGAAAACAATGTATTCATACTAAGTGTGTATTAATGAGAAAAGCTGGGTTGAAATCAATATATTTTACTAAGCAAAAAATGCAATATTTTAGATTATGAAATCTGAAAATTAAAAAAGTCTGGATGTTATTGTAGTATTTCCACTATTTTTTTAACTCCTGAAATTCATTGTTTGGATATTAAAATGGACTTGTTCATTTCTTACATCATTTGGCCATTTATTTAATTTGCACCTCTAAATTAAAATACAATAGTTGCGTATATCCGTCTTGGACACATTGTTAATGAATGTGACTGACTGACTTTCTTTTCCTCACACCTGCCTGTACCTGCTAACGCATAGAGACATGTCACACTTCTTCCCTACCAAAGCCCAGCTTTGGAAAATGATGCCTGGAACTGGAGCCTCTCTCTCTTCATTGCAACCCCAAGGCAAGACGCAGCTCAGGTACTCAATAGCCCAGTTAGACTCGGCACAGCAAACAGTGAAAACTGTGCAAGGATCCTGCTTAATCTGCAAAATTCCCCTAGCATCCTTAGCAGATACTGGAGCAGGAAGGCCATGCTCCCTGGCAGGAATTCATGACCATCCATGAGGGAACCTGACACAACTTGTTTATGGGCTGCAGCCGTACCTTTGAAGAACAGCCTTGCCCTCATGCTGCTGGTTTGCAGGGCTGTGAGCTGTATCTTATGTGACTAGGTCACAATCCTGACTTAGGGACCAAAATACAGCCTTGGTATTAACTGGTAATAATTAAGCAGCCATATCCTGCAGCATTGCAATTCGCAGCAGAATTTCTGTTTATTTGGGATTAAGGCCACAATCATGTTCTGGGTCTTACGGGTAAACACAAATTCTCCTAATCTTTCCACAGTGTGGAGTGCTGCTTCCCACAGATGCCTACAATCCAGACTTCCTGCAAAAACCACCCATTGGCTTCAGTTGGTGCTTTGCAAACAAGAATTTTGAAGATGGTCCCTGTTTTTTACATAGGGACCTTCTTTTGCAGATATTTGGTTAGTGTCTCTGAAATAATTTACTATCCTGAGTGTCCTGAGGATTGCCCCTTCTAGGTTTCTTATGCCCTATGTATCTCCCTTGTGGTAATTTCAATATCTGGTTACATGGAAAGGGGTATGAAGACAGAGTTAAAATGATATCAAGACAACAACCTTGCCTTTTAAATTCCTCACTTATCCAGAGGTCAGAGTTGGATTTTGGATACAGGAGGAATTGAATGTGGAACTTCAGAAGAACAGTAGCAGCTCTTGTAAGTATTTCCCAAATCCTTGTCTTGTACCTCTGTGAATTGTTTCTTCTCACCAGGGACAGAAGAGGACTGTGTTTATCACAATCTTAGATGCCTGCCTTAGGGTGAGATGAAGTACCTCTGGAGATGCATGTTTCTTTCCAAGACAATAAAGGAACCCTAATTTTAAATCTAAACATCTGACTTTTAAATGTTAAAACAGATTAATTCTACCCTATCTGAGACCCATAGGAAGACAGTCTGGCAAGTTTCAAGTGATTTTGAAAAGTCTCTTAATCTAGTCCCAGAGAACTGGCTAGCATCATGTTGACTCTTCCAGTTTTCTCTTTGTGCTTCCTAAGTGACTTTGTAACCTCTATATGTTGGAGCTAAGCTAGGACAATAACTATTATATATGCATTTAAATGAACAGTCAAGTGTAAGCAAGTGACTACTCACATACTTACAGTTAAACCCGTGAATAAATTTTTGGAGGGCCAAGACTTGTGGGGGTTAGTTTATATGCTCAGGCAGTAAACCAGTTTCTTCATGTCTGGGATGTGCTTGGGATTCTGGATGTTCCTAAAAATGTGCAGGATGAACGTGAAATGGCCTTCTCCAAGGACATAGTGTCTAGAAATAGTCAAAGGTGGGTTTCACTTCACAAGCTCCTTGAAGCCTCTGTGGAAGAAGCGGGGTTTTAAGGAGATGAATAAGAGAAGGCTGTTGTTGTGCATTCAGAATAGTTGCAGAAAGACTAACAGGGAATAAAGATAAACTGTTCAGTTTGATAGCTTTATTTTCTTTTACTTTGTATATATGTATTTCAAAAAACAGTGACTCCATTTTTTTAGGGTCTAACTTAAAAGATCATCCTATGATGTCTGTAACAATCTCATCTAGAATTGTCTGCTGTTAAGATTTTTGAGATTTGCTCTAGGCAAGAATGGCCTTGCTTGCACTTCATATTTGTTAGCAACTTCTAAATACCAAAGGTTAAAATCCTCGGGAATGGTTCTAGAAATTTGCTGACTTGTTGTCTGAAAGAATCACTCCATCGTGCATTACTGAAAATGGCCATCCATGGGAGTGGAGTTAAGCCTGTGTGTGCTGGAGGCTGCAAACCTCCCTAGATGCTGGAGAGTCACTGCTGGCTGGACGGTCATCATCCTTGGAGCATGCCATGTGTGCTCTCCTGACTCGTGCTGCACTGTGAATACTCACTTTCTGTCGTCGTATCCAGGACCTGGACACTTGCTCCTGCCACCCAGGATCTGGGTGAAGCTAAGCCCTGCTCCTATCTGTGCAGGACCCAGCGTGCCTGCGGGAGCACACAGTGTGTACATGCCCTCCCATGCTCTGAGGGATGCGGGGCCAGGCCATGCCTCCTGAAGGACAGACTCCCGGGGGGTGCTTGCTGGGAAGCAGTGCAGTCCTACCAGCCTACACTTGGCTGTGCCAAAAACACATGGTCCAGTCATCTATGTGCACATGGATGGCTACCCTCTCCTGTTTGGGCATCAAGGTAATAATAAGCAGGTTAAGATGAGACTTTATGCTGATGAGACATGGTTAGTTAATAAAGAGGATGTGATAAAATCAGTGTGTGTGTCCTGGTTTCAGCTGGGATAGA
>NW_009196019.1:65772-93254 GCF_000690835.1 Fulmarus glacialis | reverse complement strand
TTCCAACCTTAATGATTCTATGATTAATTGCCAAACTGCCTTGAGCTCTTCCTTGTTGCGTGGCCATTTTCAAAATCATTAGCAGGCATCATGATAATGCGACTTCAGCAAGGAGAAGGGCTGCCGATTAATCTGTCTTTACAGCAGCCCTTTCATCTCACTAGGACACTTTGCTTGTAGAGTTAACTGTCCATTTGTAGCTTCCAAATGAAGGTTGTCAGCTGTGTAAATACTGTTGGCCCCACAGGATTTGAGTCTCCAACCCTTGTTCCAAATAGCACAGAGGCTGGGAAATCTGACAGACAAATTGAATTCTTTGTAGGCTCCCTCTGAAGTGTTTCTGCAAATGATAGTCCAGAGCATCCTTCCAGGCTTTACGTTTTCCTTCCTTCCTGCATCTGCAGGCAGCACATGTTCAGCAGCTGTGTCCCTACCTTCCTTCTAGTGCCAGCTCCTGGCATCAGGAAATGCCAGTCCCTGGAAATACACATCTTCGAACTCCACTACAATTGGGGCAAAATTCAACGTGATATGCAAAAATCTGAGTGCTTGGTTTTCGGTCTGGTTGCATTTTAAATCTCATGAGCTGCAAGATCACCTGGGGGCTCTAAAATGACTTGTGTACAGGTGAGAAAAAGGTTCATTTAGTTTCTGGCAGTTTCTCATCAAGAGTTGGGTAGCATCTGTGAAAGGCAGCCTTTGGTTTTGATTAATGAGAAAGGTTTGCTGAGCACAGATGGAACAAAATCAAAAACACTGTGAGCACAACTGCTGGGGTTTACCCATACCCAACAGTCAAATGCACAGCATACAAGGACAGGGAACTGGCCTCACAACAAGACATGGCCACATTTATGTATTCACATGAGACACAGTCCAAAAGGACTCACAGTCTGGAACCCAACTGCCATAGACCTTTTAAGACCAGGACAGGCCCAATGTCTAGAAGAATAAAGTAACCATTATTATGGGAGGACTTTGTCTGTCACAGGCCTGTTTTAATCAGGGTGGTGCTATGCCTGTGTCAATTTATGCCGACTGTCGTTAGTCCAAGCACAATACAATGGCACGGTTTGCCATTGCCAAAAATGGCACATTTGCAGAAAATCTCAACCAAAATGTTGCTCCGTCATTGGTGGTTCCAGAGCTACCTTGTGTCCTGGTTTCGGCTGGGATAGCGTTAAATTTCTTGCTAGTGCTGTGTTTTGGATTTAGTATGAGGAGAATGTTGATAACACACTGGTGTTTTCAGTTGTTGCTAAGTGCCCTCCTAGTCCAAGGACAGCTCCCATGCCTACTGATTGAGCTAGGTACACAAGATGGGAGGGAACATAATCAGGACAGCCAAGTGCAATGAACAAGAATTCAGGCGCAGACCTCCTTTTTTGCAGGTCATCAGTGAAACAGAATGACACTCTATCAGCTGCTAGAGGTATTTCTAGGCTAGTGCCACTTGTTTTGTAGATATTTACGTAGATATTTTGTATTTGCGGCTAGTTCTTTTGGTTTATTCTTAGAAACACTCCCCTCTCCCCTTTGGGAAGAAAATGAGCTTTTTGCCTCCCTCCCCCCCTCTCCCTCCCCCCCCCGCGGTGGGGGGGGGGGGGGGGGAGGGAGGGAGTGGCTGCGTGGTATTTGGCTGCCTGCCAGGTTAAGCCACACCACCTTGTCTTCGCTGTGCCCTACAGACATGTGGTTACACTGGTTCCTCACCTTCCAGGTGTGCTGACACAGCAGGCCCTAATAGCTCAGTGCTATTGTGGCCAGCTGGGCAAGGCAGCCCCTACTTACAGTTTTGGTTTATTAAGGCAAGTAAGGTCCAGCACTTCCCCTACTGTTGGAGATACAGTCATGTATGGGCTTTAACTTCCATATCGAGCTCTGTCCACTTAAGACAGAGATATACTGACAACAGCTAGACATATATTGAAATCAGGCTGGTTTTGAGGCTCTGAAGTGGCATCCTACCAATGCTTTCCCCATGGTCTCTTCACTTTCTCAGGTTTTCCAGTTCATTCTTCTTTCACCTAAAAACTATTGCTTGCACTTCCTCTTAAAAATCCACTTGATGCATTAGGTCTTCTATCTTCTTCCATCTCTGTTTCTTAGTTTCAGTTCATATGCTCTTGTTTCTAACTTGCTCCCAACACAGTTTCAGCTCCATCCACCTTTCCCATCCAGAATTTTACATTTCAATCATGTCCTCTCTTAATCTCCTGTCTTCTAATGAATTCATGCCTAATTTTCTTAACCTCTCCACACAGCTCTAAACCATCGAGACCTTTTACCCTACTAGTTACTCTCTCCTGCACCTTTTCTAAATCTTCAATATGTTTTCTGTAATAAGAACAAACCGCTAGAGGTAAAAGCCTCTTTTCTGGCAAGTGGAAAAAGATTTATTAGAAAGAACAGAAGAATTCTAATAGCAGCCCCATTTCCTCTCTGTGAGGACAGACACAGACAGACACCCGTTTGCAGCCTGGGTAGATCCCTAAGAACCAGTCCTGCAGTAGTGGTGAAATGGGAGCAGCTGATCTGTAGGGGATTCAATCTGCTTCCTCATCTACTCATGCTGCACTGACTGCAGCTGCTTCTCATCCAGGTTACAGAACAGTAAAAATCTGATGCCCACTTCAATGAGTTTAAAGGAATTTCAGCACTTTTGCACAGTGCAGGTACTTATGGGCTGGGGCAGAACACGTTCCTTTCAACAGTTTTACCAGTCTGCTTTGATCCCGACCTAGAGAGACGGGGTCAAGCATTTCATTCTAAGAGCACGTCTATCAGACTCCTCATGTATTTCCTGGCGGTACGATACCACTGCAAAATTCACGAGAGCGCTCGATCTAAAGTCAGGAAGGTTCAGCATCTTTACATCCTGGATGCCACCTGTAGAGCAGTCTAAAGGTTTACTCATCCCTAAAATAACTGGCCCGAGCAAAACCCCAGTGGACTCTCCTAGTGTAGTTACTGCAATTCACCATTAATGGGTGAAAAACAAAGCAGTTCACAGAAACTTCGAGACTTGTTCAAACATCTTCAAGCTACCAAGTTAAAGAGAATATGAACGGGACATAGAGCATTTTCCTCCTCACCTTCATTAACCCAGGGAAAACATGCTGCAGTAACATGCTGCCAGTTGTCATCATATTCTGCCTGTTAATCCTCAAAGTAGGAAAAGCAGCAGTGTCTCTAGAGGAGAAACACCTCTAACCTCTAGAAACAAGTCTGAAACAAATCTGAATAACTTTGACTCTTCTGAATTACCAATGCATTTAAATTCAGCTCCTAATTCCCCATCTAATTCATAACTTGTAAAAGCCTAAAGTAGACCAGCAATGCTAAATTGTAACCAAGCTGAGAATTCAAATCTGGATCTGAGCTTTGCCACTTTTGGTAGAAAAGTTTGGAGCAGTTTGAAGCTCCATGAAAAACATTTGCAGCAACAGTAACTCATGTTGCAAAGCTATTGTTTTATTATTATACGGTGATGTTATAAACAGAGAAAATACAGTAATTACTCTAAGTTATTAGAAGATTTTCTTTCTTTCATCCTTGCTTCCAACTGTTGCATTTTTGATCTCAAAACTTCAGTCAGGCCATCACAGATTTTGCCTGGCACTTGTGCATTTGCCAAGTCAGCCACTGAATTCTGCCCCACTAGTAAAATGCTATTCAGTATAAGGGAAAATTGGGGTGAATGGAGCCCTGCCGAAAGACTCAAATTCATATTCCCACTTAGAGACAGTATATACAGCCCACTACTAAAACTGGTCGGGCTTTAGGAGTTAGAATGCTTGTTTTGTGGCTATCCAAAAGATATAGATGGTTTATATGGAGTAAAGACAGTGCACCAGTTGTGGGAGCTGCTTTCAGAGTCTTCCCCCTCTTCTGCTCATTAGCACAGCAGGCCAGAGTGAGTAGACTGCTGAGGCCAAGAAGAGAATTAACCCTGAAAATAAAACCCTGCAGGAACGTTTTGTTTTGTTTGGGTTGGGGTGGGTTTTGGGGGGTTTTTTTGTTCATGGTTTTTTTTTTTTTTCCCTTCTCATTTCACCCATCCTTTTAAAAACCTTGGTGCTTCTTCTGCCAAGCAATGAGCAGTCCCAACTGCATCTTCAGCAGCTTCCTTTGGTGAAGTACATTCCCCGGTAGAACACAAAGATATGAAATGAAACATTAGGGATTCCTCCCAGAGTAATTGAACCTATTACATTTCATGAGATTTCTACATTTCATTTAGCCTGAAATAAAACAAAGATCGTGTGTCTTTCCTGAGTCTATCGAGTGAAAAACCAAATGTACCTTTAACAGAGCTGCAAAAATTAGTCTCTTCTTATTAAATCATACTTAACAAATTATAGCAGTGACACAAGTTAATTGCAGAGTTATCTGGAGGATGGTAGAGTTATCATGAGTCACTCTGTAATTAGGAACAGAGCATGATTTCTAACAGTTACCAAAGCTATCACACTGGAAGAAATTCTTACTATGAAACGATGAGCAGTTGCCTGTTATGCTCTAACGCATTGCGGCCAGACCCCACTTACACTACTGCCATTAATATCTGCTCCAGCAACGCTAAGTAGAAGCCATTCTACAATGCAGAGGTAATCACTGTGCTGTGAAGATGGGCCCTGTTCAAAAACTTCATGGTGTGAAGAAGTATAGCCTGAAAGGTGACAGGCAGATATCGTCACTGACACAGTGAAGAGAGGAGTGAGCAGCACGTGGTAGCATAAACCCTGTTTACATTCAGGGTGAATAGTTAACCAGAGACTAAAGTACAAAGTAACAGGATCCCATTACCAAATACATCCCTCCCATACATCCTGATGATGCCCGTGGTCGACCATATGGGAAAAATGAGAAAAGCAGCTTATAGTCTGAGAAAGAACTTCAGTAGCAAGTTACTGGCTACAGATAATCAGAGACCTGGTAAACTTACAGCTGTAGAAAAGGGAAGAACTGCGGCCTGGAAGATGATAAATGAAAAACAGAAAACCACCGATGCCTTGAGAGCAAGAGGTGAAAAACTGTATAAGTAGGAGGCAGATGCTGTGACACCTTTAGAGATAGGATAAGGAAGGAGAACAAAATAAGCGCTGAGATTTTCTTTTAGCTAAAGGATTGGGACTCTATGGAGGCTTCTCTGGACTTTCCTCCAGAGGAGGATCAGAAATGCATTGAAGCACCTACGCACTGAGAAGGGTTTGGATGATCACAGTTACTTCATACAGAGCAATATGTATTGCCCAAGAATGCCACGAAATTTACAGTGGCTTTTCACATACCTCAAGTGCCAGGCTGCAACCATTATTATATAACCATGGAGAAAAGTAGAAATATTTAATCAGGTTTAACTACTACTCTCAAGAAAAGTACCAGGGTATCTAATGTCTGCTCAGTACAGTCCTACGATTTCTTCAGAACCTCCTAGTGCTTTCTGCCTGCAGTTTCTCTTGGGTAAGAGAATAACTGCTGATAAGAGGTTTGCATCAGTGGTGGGGTGCTAGCAGTCCCTGAAAGATTTAATGCTGCATTTTCAGTAACAGCCCACAAAGCTGTGGTGAAACTTCCTCGTTAAGCTGCTTTACGATAAATCAGTGCTAAACTGTAATTGCAATTTGCTTTTCAAGAACACCCATCTCTCAGAAGTCTATAAAAGTTGAGGATGAACATCAGCTAAGTCAAATTTTGCACTTCAGCCCCTTTGTTTTTCGGATTTGAGCTATCCCCAATTACCTCCCTTATATACCTCTGACATTTATGAGATCTATAGCCAATGTGTTCTGTGCCTGCTGGCAGGAGCACAGCATTATTCACACTACCAGATACCACTTTCTGTAATAACTCAGGGTGAGGGGAAGGTGCAAGCAAGGCAGCCTGACCTATCTGCAAAGAAAAAGAATGTATTTTCCTCTTCTATGCTATAAAAAAGTGTGTTGTTTTCCATTCACATCTAAAAAGGGACCTTTGGGAGACAAAAGTCTCATTTTAAGCTCCGTACCCTCCAAGGGTACAGAGGACAATCTCAGAGGCACGAAGGGGAGGGGGAAAAAAAAAAAAAGAGAGAGAATAATTATAGTCAGCTCTTTCTGTCCAATTCTGTCATTTGCTATCACAGCCAGACATACCTCCCCCGTGTTTCTGGGATCACATCTCACTAACCTGGGCTTCATGTATGCCTAAGGTAATCAGCGTTTTGCAGAGGGTCCACAGAGTACACAGCACAGATTACCATTTTAAGAAAGGAGGCATTTGGAAGCCTATTTCTGAAAGAGACGTGAAGAGTCCTTCCCAAGGCTCACAATGCAACGATGTCCTTGCATCTCCTTTTTCACCAAACCGATGCCCCCAGGAACAGTCTCCCAGTGGTACTGTCTGCAAAACAGACCTGGCCAGATACATCACTGATTCAGCCTCCGCCAACAGGTGTAGAGGTAGATCCCTGGTTAGAAGTGAGGGATCATCTGCCCTTGGGACTAGTTTCACTAACAGCCACATCTTGATATAGCTGCGCCAGTGCAAATCTCTGGGACAGACATCTGGGCCATTTACCCAGCATGAAAACAGGGAGTGCTACCCTGGTGGAAAACTGCAGCTTACAAAACATAAGTGCAGCTACATGGGTAGTTGAAAAATGAGAGCTGGATGGTAGATTCCCATTTTAGAAAAGACTCTCTGGGGAACATTTTAGTGGAAAAACCATATGCCCTTCTTTTGTATCAATTCTTGCCACTCTTGAGTGTCAGAAAAGGGAGCTGCACAGGCTCCCTTTATAAATTATACAATGTATAACTCTTGCGCCAACAATACAGTATTTTAGAAATGTAAATATAGCTACAGTGCATGTAAGGACAATGGGATCAAAAAGTGACACTGAAAAAAAGGATGGTTAACTGGATCTGGATGGCATTTGCAGAGAGCAGCTAATCAACATGCCAGATAATCAACACAAGGTAAATTTCACCACCGTCATCGTTACATTCATTATCCATGGCAATTTTCTCGGTTTGGACAACAGAACTTACTTTTGCCAGCGTCACCTTCCAATTCTACTGTACTTAAGAGATCAGTTCTGTGAACTTCTTGTTTCCAAAATACAAACCATATGCTTCATCCTTTTCTGTCCATTTTCTCCCTTCTCCATTTGTGCCTTAACAAACTTTATAGGAAGAGAGTCTATTGATGCTTTAAGCTTATTCTCAGTCAGTCCTTTCTGCAGATATTTGTCATTTAAATATGCATTCCTCATTTTAAAAGTTTAATTGTAAGAACTTCGCAACAATAACAATTTTCAGGATACATGTATGCAAAGAAAATGGACTGCTGCTATAGTGCAAATAAATTATAGTCAACCCAGTTAGCTATTTCTAGAAAAACTTGATTTCTATCTTTGTTAGCTCCACTATCTGCTTATAAAAGGAACAAACCAATGAATTCTACTTATGAAAAAAAAGAGGGCGGGGGAACTGACTTTCTGAGCGCTAGAGAAGTAAGTGTTGCAGAAATGATCCACGCCGTGACAAGTATTTTAATGTAATGGGCATCCTCTAATTTATACTGTGGACAATTTCATCGCTAGGATGTTAAGAGCTAGATTACATAGTAAAGTAACAGAAGCTAGGAGATCACAGAGGAGTTTAAGACCTGTTTAGGTTTTGTCTACCACAATGGAGCAGCATTTTTCACTCCTGCTCATTATTTGCCATCCATTAAATCTGCTTAGGAGGTTAGTCCAGCAGTTCACACGCACTCCATCTGGTTTCACAGAATGCCGCATCCCTTGGTGACTAGTAAAGCCAAGGAAATCGAACTGTGAATAGACTGCATTGCCTCAAACAGCGCAGAAACACAAGTAATGAGAAGTTACATCCATTTAAGTTTACCCTCTGCAGTGCAATGTAAAATGGGAATGAGTGGTTTATGATGCAAGAATTGAAATGATGTATTTGTAGTTCCCCTGTAACAGCTCAAAGACACTTTTACCTTTACTGAGGAATTATAACTCCCTCGTGTATCAATCTCAAGGCAGCTCATTGAGAATTCTCTCTTAGCGTTTGGCCCTGTATTCAGCAAGATCGCATAAGCCAAGCAGTGGGGAACATGCTGCCAAGGGTGTAGCAAATAGGCCATACCGTATTTTAATTATGGAGAGGAGAACAAAGTATTCCGACAGATGATGGCAAGCTGCATTGATGGTTTCTTTGATGGAAGCCTGTCTTGGTGAATGAAGTGTCTTTCAGTACAGCAAAAATAATGAGCTCCCTAGTGTAGGCTCAGCTATTTTTAAGAAACTATTTCCTTTCTGCTCCACAGTCATCAGCCAGACGACACCACTCCTTTCAAACATGGCTCAGGGTAAAAAAAGAATAGCTGGAAATGCACGGCAGTCCAGCCTATCATGGATAACGAAACTGTGCCGAGCAGGCACTTAACTCTCCGATTTTGACATCCCACAATTTGACCAATAAGGCCCTTTACTGACTGTGCAGCCATGCAGTCACAGGCAGCACAGATCTCAAATGCAGACAGGATTCACCCCCAGCATCACCTTTGTTAATAGTCAGATTCACCCAATACTTTCCCCTGAATGTTGCCACCCTGAGCCGCTGCCATGGGACCTGGCTCCGTCGGGGCACCTTCAGCTGAGTCTTTATGCTTTAGATTTTTCTGCTGGATTCCTGAATCCTGTCACTGCAGCTCAGCTCTCGGTCCTAGTTACAGCCTTCCCACAGCTTATTTAGGACAGCCTTTCTCTCCAGGGACTATCAGGCCCTTCTGGCTGTGATTCCTTTAGAAATACTTTACAAGAAGGCTCGCAACAGATCCTGTTTGCCCCCAGCCTATCTTAAACCATGCAACAGGACATCAAGTATTTTGTATGACACACAGCATCATATACCCACAGATGCCAGTGTTAAGGAGATGTAATTTCTGGTTACTTTTAGCAAGGAAGGTTGAGCATTTCTTGTCCTAAAAATCAGATTTCTCCATCGATAGGCCCAATATAACCCAGAACAAAGGGGACTGTGTTGTACACTGGGGGAAAACAAACTAATGCCAATGCCAGGGCAAGTGTTTCTAAACAAGTGGCAAATTTATAAGCAGACAGGAGGAGAAATGATTAAGCATTGAAATGAATACTGACCATAATAAAATAGACTAATAAAATGAACATCACATTCTAATTACGAGAAGGAAATAACTTCTAGTAATAGCATAACCTTAATTAACCACTACAGAGAAAATGCAGTGGCAAATTAAAACAAAAGCAAAAATTAGAAATCAGAAGTTAAGTAATATTTTCCTGGAGAAAATAGGAGGGCTTGCCCCCCATTCCACACCCTCAAATATAATGCACTCCCTAAAATTATTCCAAGCCTAATTCTCCTCTGGAATGAATCAGCATTGTTGCAGTAACTTCAAAAGCAGGAAAAGTACAAACAAGAGACCTGATGCTGAAACTTAAGGGGATGAGGGGGCGAAAAAAAAAAGGTCTTCTCTACTATCATTAATCTTTCATGAGCCATCTCCGATTCCTGCAAATTTATTCATTATTTGAAAGTATTTCCCAAATAGTCAGCATGAATCATTTCCAGACTTTGGGCAGTTCACTAAAACGTCCATTTCAGCAGCATACAATTCAAGATATGCAGTTTTGTAGCACATTTCTGCTTCTGCTTCGCCACCGGAAATGTTTCAGCAGGGACATAACGACAAGGAGACAGGCAGTGCACATCCAGCACAAGCTGCTATATTTCAGGAAATGGAGAACATTCTTCAGGGAAACCAGACACAAAGATGAATTTCTTCTACCCTGCAAGCATTCTCAAATATCGTAAACAAATTATTCATGAGTATAATTGAGAGGGATGTGGTGAATTCAGTTGCATCTTTCAGTCACAGCTGGAACCCATTTTCAAAGTCCTGGCCTTAGTATGTGAATGACTGAGTAAAGCTCATTAGCCTGAATTATAATAAAAGGTAAGATTAGATTATCACTCTCTACAACTACCTGGAAGGAGGTTGTAGCGAGGTGGGTGTTGGCTCTTCTGCCAAGTAATAACAAGCAAGAGGACGAGAAGAAATGGCCTCAAGTTGCACCAAGGGAGGTTTAGATTGGACATTAGGAAAAATTTCTTTACTGAAAGAGTGGTCAGGCCTTGGAACAGGCTGCCCAGGGAAGTGGTGGAGTCACTGTCCCTGGAAGTATTTAAAAGACGTGTAGATGAGGTGCTTAAGGACATGGTTTAGTGGGCATGGTGGTGTTGGGTTGACGGTTGGACTCAATGATCTTACAGGTCTTTTCCAACCTTAATGATTCTATGATTATAAAACTAATTCTTAACTATAAATCTCTCTCACAATTCTCTACATCTAATGTACACGAAGTCTAGAAAGAGATGGCCAAATAGCAGAGTAATCCTCTAAGAGTGACAGCCATTCTTGGACAACCAGGGTCCACCCGCAGGACAGCAGCTCTGCATCCCCCGGGAGAGTAGCTCCAGTTAAAGCCTGGACGTAGAGTAGCAGTTCTGTCCTCCCCTCCACAGCTGCTCTGGTCCAGAAAGCAGGAGGCCATAAAAGTTACCAGAATGAACCATATTTCCCGTGAGACAAAACTTGCTCATATATTTCAAAAAACAGGAAGGAGAAGACAGTGTACAAGCCTGCCTTCAACCGCCACTCATCAAAGATGTATGCATTTGTTTATTTCAAGGAAAACCTCCTATAGCCCTTGCCCTCTGCAAATTATCCAATAGCCCATATCTTTGAAATTGCTACTTGGCTTGAATCTTTCTAACCAAGTCAGCCTGAGGCATCGTTCACTAGAGAAAGTACTAAATACCTCTAACAGAGCTATTAGGTAGCCCCAGCTCCATGTACTGGCATTCATAACTACTGTAACTTCAAGAGGAGCATTGTTCCTTTAACCACAGCCAGTGCACCTCAGGAATTGTGCTCATCCAGCTGCATTTTGGCACAAGAGCCTTCCCAAACAGTAGAGAAATCACCAGGATCTTTCTGCTGATCAACATTTGGTTCAACCTCAGTTTGGATGGGAGGAAATTGGCATTTTACTGAGTAAGCCTGTGAAGACACACTACATTACACGCGCTGCGGAGCTCACCCACAGGGTCCTGCATTTCTTATAAATACCCCTTCTCGCTCACTTTGTGCAGGGGAAGAATTTCATCATACGCAAGACAGACCGAAGCCCACGTGCAAACCCAGTGTTTACCTGAATTCTTTCGCTCGGTTAAGGCCATTCACCTTCTTGACAATCCAAGCCACTCAAGCATGATGGATCGCAATCCCCACTGTGGGCAGCACGGGATTTACCTCAAATACAATCATGACTCAAGCATGTCAAAGAACCGCCGTAGGACACTGAGTGGTATTGACAGCTGAAGTCTCCGTGCCTGTCATTTCCGACACTTTGCACAGGCATCGGTCGGAGTTTGCAGCGTCTGACAGCTAGAGAATAACAACCGACCACACACGTCCCAGCGCTGCAGGGGAGAGACTTTGACAAATCAGCCTGGACTGTCTCAAATTAGAGTGGACTGACTCTTTCTCTGTGATCCTGAGGACAACATAAGAAATTTGGGCTGTACATCCTGCAATAGAATTGGAAGTAAATATGAAATGGGTTCCCAGGGGCCCGAGTAGTTTATGCACTCGGACTTAGCACTTTTTTCCAGCTGTCACTTCAAACAGTGCCTGGCGCTGAGTGCAGATAAAAGTTCTTTCTTCGGTATCCAACGATCCCTTGGTTGCTGTTCAAGAGCCTGATCCAAAGCCTCCTCCCTGACAGCCGGCAACAGCCATCCATTCGAGCACTTTACATCACGTCCAGAGCACCTGGGTGCCGGGCTCTCCAGGGTCATTTCAGGGTCTGTCACAGAAAGGACTTAACAGAAAGGACTTCTCTTGGCACCAGTTAACTACTTCGTGGGCACTCACGAGGCAGATCCCCCGTCTCCCTGCCACGGCGGTGGACTGCAATGCAGCAGCCCTGGGTGAAGGCCCTCCTCTCACCCCTTCGTCTCCTTCACCACCTGCGCGGACGCCATCCCTTCCCCTCACTAGCACCAGGTTGCAGCAAGCCCTAGCTTCCCTTTAGAGAGCTGCCATGATTAGTGTGTTCAGAGGACAAAACTCCAACCCTACCTAATCACATGAATGCCAGTCTATAGAATGGCGCTGGGTGCCCGTGCCCAGGCTGCGGCGCGGGGGGGGGTCTGGGGGGCCCGGTCCCAGCCGGTTCCAGCGGCCCCACCTCAGGGCAGAGCTGAGCCCCGGAGCGAGGCTGGTGGTGCCTCTGGGAAAACACATTTAAGAAAGGGCAAAATGCTGCACGAAGTGAGGAGAAAAGTGTGAGAAACAGCCCTGCGAGCACCCAGGTGAGAGCAGGGGGAGGGGGAGAAGGTGCTGCCGGCACCGGGGCAGAGAGTCCCCTGCAGCCATGATGGGGAGGCCACAGGGGAAGGCTGTGAGGAGGAAGGAGCAGCGGAGGAGAGCTGTTAGGGACTGACCACAACCCCCCATTCCCTGTCCCCCTGTGCTGCTGGCGGGGACAGAGGAGTTGGGAGTTGAGGGGGGGGAAGCAGAGGAGCTGGGAGTAAAGGAGTGAAGGTGAGCCTGGGAAAAGGGCAGAGGGGGGTTTAAGGTGTTGTTTTAATTTATTTGTTTTCCACTATCCAAACCTATTGTAATTGGCAATAAATTAATTTTCTCCAAGTCAAGTTTGTTTTGTCCATGATGGTAAATGTCTTGTCTCGACCCACGAGTTTTTTTATCTTATTTTCTCCCCTCCGTCATCCTGCTGAGGGGGAGTGAGAGAACAGCTGAGTGGGCAGCTGGCCAAGATCAACCCACCACAAGAATATATCAAAATCTACTGCTTATTCTCATTTATTGCAGATAAGGGATTTTGGATGATGAAGGCTTTCTAAAATGGAGGAAAATAAGGGAGACAGTGGTAAAGTGCGCTGGAGAAATTTCCATCCTGAGATCTCAAAATGTTTTACAGAGATCAAAGACAACATTATACCTAGCTTTGTGGAAGTCCTCAGAGCAAAAATGAGAACAAAATAACAGCATCCTTGACCCCATCCAGTTGTGTTTGCAACATATGCGGCTCTATGGCTGCTAATGGCCGAATACAAGGGTAGTGAACAAGAAAAGTTAACACATCTGGTATCTCCTTGACAGACTTCAGTGGGAAAATACAGTCCTAATATCTAGTTTTGGATCAGGCCTCCCTGGCATCCAGCTGTCAGGAAGCACAGTCAAAACATACTTGTTTGGAATGAAATTGTCCCCAGTTCAGTCTTCAGAAGCATTTCCAAACTTCCAATTTGTCAAAGTAAACCAGTTCTGTACGTTTTTGCAAAGCTTCAGCACTATGGAATGGAAAGTAGAAGAAAAATAAAAGCCATACTGTAAACCATATTAAAGAGGGAAAACTGCTTTGTGAAACAGAGGATTTTTTTTTTTTTTTTTATGTTAGAACATGGTTTTAGGTGAAGAGCTACATTAATCTTACATAGGATGCATGATTAATGGAGGAGCCGATGCTCCTGCTGGTCAGTGGGAACAGCAGAGGGACAATGGTGTCGTTAGGTAACAGTGTTATCACCTGATATATGTACATTTTAGGTCCTGACAAATGAAACTTAATGTTCCATAGGATATGAAAACAAATGAAGAAAGAGCTACGCTAAGGTCCAGCAACAAAGTGAGTGTGGAAGAAGCACAGACATTGCTGGGCTAGAGAAAACAGCCTTTTAAAGGTAAATTGAAGTTTGGAGTAACAAAGTGTGGCTAGCGCAGCTGTTGCTCAGTAAATTCATTGGCACAACTGACACCCAATGCATTATCATTTATAACGCGACCGTGCCAATCTAGATGGAGAATCTGCTGAAATCAGATTGGGATCCTGAGCACTGAAGAGCTCCACACAGTGAAAGAGAGACCGAGGTAATGAGACACAGTTGCCTAGTGATCCTCTGACATGTCATGCTGAGAGACGGGGACATTGCCGCTGTCAATAGAAAAACCTCACTTTAAGATATATACTGCCTGGCTCTGTTTGGGGATGTTCTGGTTTTGCTGTGCAGGATCCCATCCCTACTTTGATTTCTTCAGCCCTTGGCTGGGCTGAGACACAACATGACGAGAGAACTGCAGCCTGTAAGGGAGACAGGAGCACAAGGCCTTCAAAGTGCAGCTTCCACCTGGCTCTGCAGGAATGAGGTATTTCTGTTCAGGGTGACCAGGACTTCAGAAATATTTGCTTTCATTTTCCAAAAGGAAAATTTTGCTTTTTAACTAAAGTGTTTTCAGTCTTCTCTGTGGAGAGGAAGACCTGTGCTCACCCCTTTGCACACCCAAGGATTCCTATGACCTAGAGCTGCAGCATCAAGGAAGCCACAGAAAACTTTTGAAAGGTAATGCTGTACTTTTTAAGCCTTGCAACGTGCTGAGAAGGAGGCGGGTCACCTTTGCTATATCTATCACCAGTGAGAGCTATGTTCCCTGGAAGGGAGGCAATTCTGCTGGCAATTGCAGGCTCCTATGTCTGCGTATCTATTTCTAAAACAGCTACAACGCAGATGCCAGAATGACATTTGTATGGAACAGTCACCATATTATAAAATTTGCTTTGTTGATGGGAAAGCAAGTCACACCCTAGCTGCATGCAATTTAGCTTGAAGACTTTCTCCCGTCACTGCTGGCCCCTGCATGCTGTTCTTTACCATCATATAATAGCAACTGCTGACAGTGTTTCTTCCTACTGCTGCATGAGTTTCAAAGCAAAAGAGAACTGAGCCCACTAACTTGATTTTTTTTTCTTACTTATATCAGTCTGATCCTGGCTCCCACCACACCTGTGGCACCATTCCCTTCAAGCTCAAACCTGCAGGTGTAATTCCTATGGAGCTTTATCAATAGCTATTAACTTCCTTCTACAAGTTTCTAAGCCTCCAATTGACTTGCGACAACAGGTTTCATCACTATTTCTTGCCCTAATTAAAAAAAAAAAAAAATATATATTGCTCACTTCGCTTTGCCAATGCTTCAACTGGCCCTAGCTCCACTCCTTCACTCTTCCTGAGCTGAATTCTTTAAAAGTTGTTGATTGTGACTGTAGATCTCCTGGCACATGACCAAATTTCTTCTTTACAGTGTTAAAGTCTGTCCAGCTGCCAACCCCCCTTTACACATACATCACATACATAAATAAGCTGCTGAGAGCATTTTCAGTTATCCCCGTATTGGGTGTTCCACACAGAGAAAACTGGAGCAGCTACAACTCTCGCTCCTTTATTTAGTATGTATCAATGCCAACCAGTATCTAATGGACGTAATGATTGAATACTGACAAGCATATTTTTCCAGCCCAGTTCTCCTTTGGCAATAATGCCTGACCAAGATTGATGACTCTAATACCAGAGCAGGCAGTTTGTTTGTTTCTTCTATAGGCTTCATTTTTCAAATAGCCTCAGATTCCCCTTCCCTCCCCCAAAGAAAAAGGGAATGGAAAATTGTGATGACTGCTGAGATACCCATGAGTTCCGTTGCTGTTTCCTCAGGCCACCAAACCACAAAGGTCAGATTCACTAACGCGCTAACTTGGTTTATTCTGGCATAATTCATATGGGGTTGTATCAGTATAAAACTGGTCTGTCACAGTGACACATGCAGCTCCCTCGGTGAGGGATTCAGTTACTGGTGTGGACCGAAACCTGAGCAGGTCTGATCGGATCACAACAGGCACATTTCACACATCCTTATCAAGTGCCCACACAAGATTCAAGGCAGTTCTCAAGAATAAAAGAGTGTCAGCAGCACAAACAAAAAGAACAAAACAGACTCCACATGCAAGGCATGGTTTTCTTATTTACACTGTCTTCCGGAGTCAGCAGCAGATCCCAAGGACATCCAAGAACAGCAAGGAAACACTGACATGCAAAGCTGAGCTAGGAGCCATTTTACAGCAGGGAGCAAGACCACAGTGTATGCGACTCAAAAATAAGACAGTTAAAATTTGTCTTGCCTAAGGAGAATCCACTGGGAGGCAAAGTACACTGGTGTATGCTACAGATAGCAATTACCTAGAAAAAGAACAGAGCAAATGGGAGAAAGCTCTAAAATGGGAACTCGACGGTGTATTTTGCTCTCTAAGGAGAAACCTGGCAGTGTTGTATTTGTAGATCAACTCTCCTGTGTTTTTATCAAGAGCAGTTTGGACCTGGCCTACTGCTTAGTTTTGCTGTTGTATCACTTAAATTTTTATATGCTTTTTATAAAGGAATCACCTGTGTTTTGCCGTACATTTAAAAAATGAAGACAGTGGTCTTGCTCCTCACTGCCATAGCAGACCTATACAAGAGAGATACTCAAGGGTCGGACACAGGAATGTCGATCTGCTTTTTCTGAATCCTACTTGTGGCAGAAACTGTTTTCACATCCCACTGGTGTAACAGAGTCACTGTGACCAATGTAAACTGAACAAAAAAAAAAAAGCAGGGGTCTGTCTTCCATGAGCCTCTGAATGCTGCACAGCAAATGCGCCCACGCTCAGAAACCAGCTGCCTCTTTCTCAGCTCCAGTCAAGATGCAACACAGAGGCAGAATTTCTTGTGAGCCATAAGCAGAAATAGCCTCTCTTTAAAATTTCCTGAGTCCCATTTATACAAGATCTTAGAAAGCAGTAGTACTTGTACTTCAGAGCCAAAGACAAAAAGCAATTGTAGAGATGACTCCCCAGAGGGATCTTTGCTCATCCTTAGCCTAGAGAACTTCTTGCTAGTCTATTATACTGTTCCTAATTTGAAACAACATGTGATATATAGGAAAGGTTAAATAGGGCTGATCAGCAGTAGAAAGTGCATTTCACACTGAATTAGGTAAGGGTAAACAGGAGCCAGCAGCTGTGTTGTATAGTAGATCTATACTACAGTGATCCCTTATTCTTGCAAATCCTCTCCTGAATGAAGCATCACCACACTTACACGCCTGAAAAAGCTCACAAAATATCATTACAGCACACATCTTCAAATAAAGATCCATTTTAGTTTTTAAGAGACAAACAAGAGATTTCATTCATTTATTCTTGAGCCGTGATCCTCAGCAGTACATCCCTGATACCACTGATTCTACCCTCTTTGCCTCAGTTTCCCCTCCAGTTCCACCAATATTTGCTGAAAAGTCCTTGAACAGCTCACAATCCTATAATCAAAGACTACAGATTAGACAAAGACAAATTATAAGGTCTGGATTGAGTGCAAGAACATTTGGTAAATGTCATTTGGAAAACAAGAGCCACAGAAAAAGTCCCAGACATTTATTGCTCTGAAGCACTCTTTGCTCTCAGTAATACCTAAATCTAACTCATCTGCTTCTTATTTGCTTCTCACTTTATTGGGAGGTTTTTCTCAGAGCAGAGGTGCCTTTGAGCAAAGTTACATTAACCAAGGACAAAGTCTTACTTCGGCAGAATCTGAGAGAGGTTAAATGCTTGGGAAAGAGGGCAACAAAGTAGGAGATGCACCATTAAAATGTAAATACATAGAACACCTTATACAGACTCTGGAAATAAAAGCAAAGCAAGTTCTCACTATGTTATTTAGTACTCTAGTTGTCAGGGTACTCTAGCAGCGGTAGAAACAATATGATGGACATTATTACGTGTCCTCCACAGACACATAGGCACATATGCACACTTACATAACCACACGGATGAAACCTGAATCTTAAGGATTGAAACTAAATTAACAACTGTGTTAATAACAAGACTAAAGCAGCTTTGTAACTATGAATTTAAGTATTAGATCAAAAAACTCCTGTCCCAGAATCCCCAGCCTTTGCACCTAATGCTGAGGCTCAGGTACCTCTCAAAAAATGTCATAAAAGTTAAAATAGTTTTCTTTACTATGTTGCAGGGTCATTTTGAGTAGAATCAGTCTCATGACTGCAGATGATAAATTGTAAGTGTAAATGCTGTAGAACATCCTGCTGAGATGGAACATCATGCAGCACTCCCACCAACATTCCATGCAAGGAAAGAACAAGTGACACCTAGATATCTTGCAGGAATATGATTTGCTGACATTTGGTTTAGAACACTATTAATACTTTCAATACTCTCAGATGCTGTTCATGGCAAAGGATATGAGTAACTCCTGAGAACAGAAAGAGAGGGTAGTTTCCTTGTCTTTCAGCACAGCAAAGCAAAAGCTAGCCCAAGATTTCACAAGAAGCAGACATTGATTTGAAATTCTCTTTATTTTACCTTACTGCCATTGGTACAAGTGTGCCCATGGCTCTGGTAAATCAGACTTTTGACTTGCTAGGTTTCCACTACTTATTTTGACTCAATTCCCATGACTTTTTTAAGAAAAGAGGAGAAAAAAAAGCAAGGTTTTATTTTTTGCACACTAAAAATAGCATTGTCACTAGCTACATTTTATTTTTTGTTTTCTTGGGGTTTGTTTTTTTTGTTTGTTTGTTTGTTTACTCTCTTGAGTAGATAGATCACTTGTACCTGTAAGATTCTGGTTTTATTTCCAGCTTGGGACTGGGGCTGGGAAGGCATTTCTTTCACATTGTAATAAAAGACATAGTCACAAAACACCACAGGTTCCAGAGAGTTTCGTATACCATCAACTTCAGCTAATTCTTAATAATTCCTGTGTATATCATGCACCAAGGGCAGAAAAGGGATTAACCACTTCAATAGGTCTACTTTTTAATTTGTAACCTGAATCAGACAAAACTTTGCCTGGAAGTGCTCCTTCTCCAGGTGCATCTGGAAATTTGTCGCTAGCAAAACGTAACTGCCCACATTGTAAACAGCCCAGCCCTGTAAGAATACAGATAATTAGCATCTACAGTATTATTTGATAAAAATGTCATGGTACAAGAACATACAGAGAGTCACAAGTCACTGAAGAGAGTGACTTGGATACAGTCCTGCAGTGCTTTGGTCAAAAGCAAACGCACGAAGAGAGACTGAGGAAAGAGAACTGACTCGTCAGCTTAGGTGGAAGGAAGGAATCAAAAGGACTAGAGAGCAGCACAGTGCTCTCAGGGAGCAAACTGAAAACGGAGTTCTGGTATTCGAACAGTTTAATATTAAGCAGGGGCTGGGCCACTACTGATAATTTCAATTCGTTAGACACAAATTTCCAAAGAAACATAGACAAGAAATACAGACGAAATAAAAAACTTGCTGCTTATCAAATGCATACACAGACTTTTTTTTTTCCTTTACTTTGCAAATGCTTGACTCAAATTCAAGATATGCTTTTCTCAGAGCAGTATGAAAGCCTCTAGCGTTTCTTGTCCTTTGACTGTTTGGTTTGCACGCACCACCCGATACATATCTATACGGGTAATTCACAGGAGTAATTTTGCATCATTACTGCTCCCGTTTGCTTCTACAGCAGTAGCACCAAGGTGGTGTTGAATAATAGAGACCCTGCAGAGTCATACAGTGTATAAAACTTACCGAATCCCTCACAACCCAGTTATAACGGAAGAGGTTCAAGTTAGCATGAACACAATTAGGGGTAAAAAGCCTCTACGGAAGACATGTCAAGGGACATCACGCAGATAGGTGGTAGTTTGGGCATAGATCGCTGCCTCAAAATCATTTGAACCCTCACTTTCTTTGAGAAATAAATATACATCAGCAAAACTCCAAACTCTGCTCAATCCACTAAAATTATTAGTAATTACCTTAAATCTTAGAAATGTCACAGAAGTGGGTTTTGAAGATACAGCTCTCATAAAATAAGACTTTTTCCCCTTAAAAAACTATTTAACATTTAAAATCATTTGCAAAATATGGGGGATACAGTACAAATTCCAGGGTCCTAGATCTCCAGGTCCTGAGAGATGCCTCACTGTTAACTTGGTAAAATAACCTCTGATATATTCTAATCCATTTCCAGTTTGGTTCAATAGACTTATTCTCTCTGTGCAGTACGGCAGGTGGTGATATGTCATTGGGAACTGTAACTCACTGAATAACTGGCTTCTCTGAGGTCCTTTGAAGTGATGTTACTATTCTTGGGATATTTTCTAAAAGCTCTTGCTAAATAATCCATATCCTCTACTGCAGCTAAACAATAATTGATTTTTCTGTTCTTTCTAAGCACTGTCCCATTGCCAACATATATTTCTCATTTAAGTTCCTGGAGCATTTTGTTGCCTCTCCAGCTTAATCTCGCCTTTCCATAAACTTACTTTATGAGCCTCCCCATCTGTTTCTGTGAGATGTGTGTGCATGTTCTGCAAGTGTCTCTCTCTATATAGTTATTACCCAGACAGGTGTATGTTTGCCGACTGCACAGCATGTACACACAGCCTGTCAGGAGCTGCCATGACAATGCTGTAAAATGAGATTCTGAGTCTGCTTTGCTGCTGATCCTGCTCCCCGTTTAATATCTGTGACCATGATGAATTAATTATGTTGGACATCCTGGCTTCTCCTTACTGAATCATAGCCTGCAACAAAACATCTCTCGCTGGTGTTACACAGATTGTTTTGGGATTACGAGCTCTTTGTGTGCATTACGACTCCATTTTTGGCCCATTACTCTTCTGGATTTTATGCTGATAGTAAAGCAGATTGGTAGTATCACATTCCTCTTTATCTGTTTGCCAATAACACGTAACATCGAAATATTAAGTGCGGAATCTTATCGCACTGCCCAACCCACCCGCTTAATATTAGTACCTTAGGGAGATGCATCTTACACAATTAAAGGTCAGTCCTAACTGGGTTTGGTCCTGAATAAAATGGATCCTCAGCCCCTTCAAAAAAA
This sequence comes from Fulmarus glacialis, assembly GCF_000690835.1. Classification (NCBI taxonomy): domain Eukaryota; kingdom Metazoa; phylum Chordata; class Aves; order Procellariiformes; family Procellariidae; genus Fulmarus; species Fulmarus glacialis. The sequence continues at coordinate 72,405 of NW_009196019.1, read as the reverse complement.
AACACACCAAAAACAAACATTGATGTCCGTAACACTAACAAAGAGGCTTATATTGACATGCCCCTCTGGCTGGCCATGCCCTGGTTGTCAGGCTCTAAAACCAGCCCTACCACATCCTGCTGTCCAGGTGTGGACATCAGCTCAGCAGCTGTATAAAGCCTCAGGAGCAAGATCTAGTTTCAAGGGCTGCCTCATTATTGCAATAAGCACAGGATGCAAAACCACAGCTTTTTTAAATGTTCTTGGGATGGCTTTGTGTACTTAGGTTAGCTGAAGGGAGCAGCAGCCAGATATCTTCTGCACAAACCACTGGTCCTAGCAGGCGGTGTTGTCTGCCGGTAACCTGTCACATTGTCTTCACAACATTGTACTCGTCACTGTTTTGGCTAGGGTTTAAAGAGAACATACATAAGGCTTTTTCACAGAAGCACTGCGCGTGACCACCCCAACAACATGAAGCAGGGTGCATGCACTGCATTCCCAGCTGCTTAGTTTTGCATGCATGCTAAGGGTTAAAACACATCACCAGATTTTGTGTCTTTTTCTGCCTTTTGGTGATTTTTTGTAACTGAGAATGTGTTTCTTTTCTTAGGTCCTCAGCTGGGAATTTCACCTCACTAAGCTCCTGCTATTGCATGGACATTCAGCATGCCTTTGGGCCCGCCTGCTCCTTTCTTGCAGCACAGCATAGCTATAGCTTGTGATTTTTACTGCAGGTCTTAAATTTGCATAGGGAGGTATTTTGTGCTTTATGACTATGTGAAGCCATGGAGGATGGATTCTTCCAGACACCGCATTTATCCCTACTCCAATCTCTTTCCAAACTGTTGAAGTTGAAAGTTGAAAGACTCTCGGCTGGAGTAAACAGCTGAAAAGCAAAAATATTCCTTCTGGGAGTTTGCAAACCAACATATTTTTCTAGGAAGTGAGCATTCCTCTCCCTGCAGATGAAACACTGCACAGGATCACCAGCAAATATCACTTAATCATCAGGGAAACATACATAGCAGCTCAAAAGAGTCCATGTCCTTTGAGGACAGGTCAGGTTCCTACTTCACCAGATCTAAGCACAGTAAGGTTAAAGTGTCAGTGAACACACTACAGCCTGACCCTTTCTGACAAGTACTTGTAGAAAGGTCTCCTCCAGTACTGAGACCGGATCATTAAATACAGCATGGTATTCAAGTGCTTGAGACCCTATTTAAGTTCAAGTATTCCATGCTTCAAAACGCTGAATTTACCTGCCCTAGAAAGGGCAAGATCAGTCTGTGCCTGGTACTCAAGGCAAGTGTTCTTAGGGAAGCATTTCTGCACTTACACTCATCAATTTTTTTTTTTTTTTTTTTTTAAAGTCAACACTTTGTAAAGAAAAGCAGAGAAAGAACTTGTACCCAAAATGCCTTTATTTTGCTACAAGACATGTTTTCCAGACACCTTCTGCTGTTGCTACAGCCAGCCACCTCGGGTGCCACCAGCCCATGTGCCAGGCTAGCAGCTGGGCCACGTGTCCCCGAGAGGCGGGGGACAGCAGAAAGAAATGAGGGAGCATCTCATGTACTTACATTGCCCAGACTGTAAAAACCAGGGCACAGATGAGAAAGGGAGGGAAGGCCATTCAACTAAAAGGTTTGCTTTATTTGTTGGGTTTTTCCCCTTCTTAACAAATTAATCAAAAAGTCTAAAGACTACAGCTTGCATAATTTAACATGTCTGTAAATATGGAACATGCATAATTGATGTTTAACAACACGCTAATCACCTCATAATGTGAATAGAGGGGCAACCTACCCTCAGTTTATGTATAAGTAACAAGATGGAAGCCTGCTGAGTTCTGTTTAACAGTTCCCCCCCCCCCCTTGCATTTGTGTCTCAGCATGATGGCAAGCTACAGCTTAGGCAGGAAACCCAATGTATTATTATGCTAAGCTTTGAACTGAAATGCTTTTCTCTATTTTATATAAATACATATATGTTACTCCTTCACACACAGTGATTAATTCTGTCAGGTCACTGTAAGAATAAGCTCCCTACTGTAGTTAAAAAGGGGACAGCCATGCAGCAAATGTCCGTAGTGGGCCAAGATGCCCATTTCTCAGTGCAGTGCAGCAGACATGGTCCCAATCCTCTTCCCATTCCTGCAGCTGCTTTGGGAATTTCAGAGAGGTCCAAAGAGTTATACAAGTGCCTACACCAGGGAGCACCGCAAGAGATGCCTGCGGAGATGACCTATGATCTTTTACCTCTGCCAACTTTGAGACATCACTGAATCCACTGGGGAGTAAAGTACTGCCAAGAGGATCCGGAGCTGTTACTACTTCCAAGACCAAAGTCCTGATTTTCCAGTAACTAACATTGACCTTTGCGTAAAGTATGCCAAAGCAAACTGCTTGGAAACAAAACTCCAAAATTATCCGCTGGTGGAGACACAGGTGTTGATATGCAGAGATCCTGATCCACAGTCAGTGCTGGTACAAATACAGATGCCATCAGCAGTGAGACAGAAGTACCCTTCCTCCAAGTATTCCCGCTCAGAACAAAGGAAGTAGGTCTGTCTGTTCTCATAGAAACTGAGGATTTCTATCCAGAGGAGAACAGAGGCATTATTAGGGAAATAAGGGAAAGCATAAAGGAAATAAAACCAACAGTAAAAATATATGGAGCAGGAATTGCAGAGGGAGAGCAACAGGCATGCCCTGCTCCAGCCAGCAAACAGCAGGCATTCCAGGGAAGCCAGAAAGCCACGAACACCAGGATGCTGAAAGCAGGGACAGAGCTCCTGTTGACTTCAGAAGGAATATGACTGAGCTTAGGAGCAAATTTAACATGAATTTTATCACATTTTCTCCTCCCAAGATGATGCAGATGGGGGCTGAGTTGGACTAAGAGGCATTGCACAAAAACACAGCAATAAATCCACAAGTAGCTTCTATCTAGCTAACACAATACATACAACTTTTGCCTTGTCAGAGGTCTGGCTTTAATTAAAGTCAATCTTAAATAATTTACATGGCATTTCATTAAATGCGTGCTGGGTTAGACCAGGGCACTACCAGTGCAATTTGATGTATCCAGGATATGAGCTGAGAAGCTAAGGTCATAACAGTGCATTTCTGTTTCTTTCTCCTTCTTGGAATCTGCTGTTTAAAGATAAAACACCAAATAATTTTTAACCTTGCTCCAGGCAGGCCAGCCCTCTCCCATGGAATATGTTAGCCAGATAATTAAAAGACCACAGATAGCCACAAACAGATGCAAGTCATTCTGTTTTAATGCCAGAACTGTTTCACCAGTGGGACTTCAGAAGTTTGACATGAGTTCCAGCATGCCCGAATTGTGCTCTCCACTGAACAAGGGGTAAATATTTAATGCTGGGGGGGGTGGGGGTGGGGGGACGACGGACACCATGAACAACACAGCAGAAAGAAACAAAAGAGTGTATAAAATAAGAGAATTGAGTAAAAGCCCTAAAGGAGGCAGACAACATAGCTAGGACCAGCTGTACTGAAGAAAAAGTGGCTTAAAAGTGGCTTTCTGTCTGTAAAGGTATAGGCATCCCCCTTTAGGGTGATGTCTGTACTGGCTGGAAAAGTTAATTGTGCAGACTAACTCCAGGCTCATTCCCACTGCCCACTCCACTCATATCTGTTGGAGTGAAACCTCTTTAACTTGGTTCACTTGGACTTCAACATCTTAAGACATTAACTATTGTGTTTTTACTAATTTGATTAGTTTTGGTGGAGGTGAGTTCCAAAGCTCTTGCAGAAGTCCTTGCACCGGCAGCTTGCAAGGATGCAACCACAACAGAAGGCAGGCAAAGAGCAGCAGAGGTAAGGGGAGAAGCATCCGCACTGAAACATCGACTGTTCGCTGCCAGGGAAGAAAGAACACACGGGACACTTTCACCAGGACTCAGAGGCTCAGCCCTAGAGCTGCAAAGGGCTACAAAGCCATCTTGGCTTGCTTAGGTACCTTTGTGCACAAAATGTCTCCCCAGGATACATGGGATAGATGCAGTAGCTCCAAAACACCTACAGGAAAGGATATATCTCTGTCCACCATCAGTTTTCAGCTTCATACATCAATCCTTTCAAGGAGCAAAGACATACTAGATACAAAGCCACCTTTGCATTCCCTTCTGACCTCATACCAAGCGCAGCCTTGAGAAACCAGTATCTCCAGCACACCTAGATCGAAAACAGATTTTCCTCAGTTAAAGTTAATCCTTCTGTGGCAAAACATTAAATGATGAAGGAGGGGAAAAAAAAAAATATCACAATCTTATTTAAGATTTGCAACGTCAGGCTCCTATAAGAGAAACCTGCAAAACAAAAGGCTTTGAACTGCAGGGAATTCTCCTTGGCTCTTCCCTCACCCCTTTGGGAAGTAGGAAATGCTCCATTCATGCACAAAACCCTGCCTTTACTCGCAGCCTATGGGGAAGCAGGGAAAGCGTGATCAGGAAGAGCAGGGAAAGTATGGTGCTTTCTAGCTGCGCAGCAAACTTTTTCTATTTACAAGTCAATGAAAGAAACAGAGCCTGTGCACATGTGAGAGAAAGATGGATTACATAGAGGGAGATTGGTGTGAGAATTACATTGCTGGGAATGAAATTCATCTCTAAGCCAGATGGAGTCGAGTTTGTTTACGAGTCTGAACTGTGATATCCACTCAGTCCATCTGGCTGACGCTGAAGGGAAGTCCTTTCAGCAGATACCCTGGAAGTACCGTTCTGCTCAAGCTTGCATTTCATCATTCCACATTAATCAGTGTGTTATCTAGACTGGTGGTGAGGATATCATGTACAGAAAACACCAAGCTATGAAATTCAGCACTCTCTTCCTGATCAATACTAATAATTAAAAAAAAAAAACTCTTCTGAGCAAATCCTGCCAGATTTCTGCAGCAGTAGCTCTGCAAAGTCAAGGCCTGAATCTCATTTACATAAAGGGTAGTTTCCAGCCCTCTTACAACTTGCTGGTGCCTTATTGTGCTGTTAGTTGTACTAACACACCAAAAGCCCTGTACCACTGCCAGAGGATTTAGAGATCTCAAGATGAACAGGAATGTTTTTCTGGACATTTATTTTTCCTGCAACAGTTGAGACATCCTGACTGTAACCAGACTTATGTTCAAGAAGGAAGATACAACATTGGACATTCTGCCACGAAGCACCAAGAGCCTTTAAGAGACTGCTCTCACAGATAGAGCTAACAAGTAGCCAAGGAGAAGAAAAAACAACAACAACTTTTTGTTGCAATGAGTTGCTGACATGCAGTAATAAACTGGGGTGATGCTGGTACCTTGGCTCATACTTGCCCATCAGAACGAGATGACGGAGGGCTCATAGCCACCATGAAGAAAGAGCCATGTACTAAAAACCATCTATCATTATATTCAGTAAAAACAGGCTGTGATACAAAGCACAAAGCTGAGCAAACACATCTGAGAAAAGTTCATTGCAATTTACATTCAACTGAGTTTGGCCACACAAACTTTTAAGCAGATTTCATATTTGGAAGGAAACACATTAGTGTGGTCAAACCTCAACCTGCTTACACAGTTTTTCCAGTGGAATAGAGTTTCACAGACTAGATATAAGGAAGAAATTTTTTACAATGAGGGTGGTGAAACACTGGCACAGGTTGCCCAGAGAGGTGGTAGATGCCCCATCCCTGGGAACATTCCAGGTCAGGTTGGACGGGGCTCTGAGCAACCTGATCAAGTTCAAGATGTCCCTGCCCATGGCAAGGGGGTTGGACTAGATGACCTTTAAAGGTCCCTTCCAACCCAAACTGTTCTATGAATTCTGTTAATTGTGCGTAAGCCCACACATAGCAGAGCTTGCTGAGACCTTACAAATGCTTCTGGGACAGCTGAACCTTTGCTGATGAATGGGGAAACAGGATCTTCCAGAATTAAAAGCCACACACCATACGACAGCTTGGTTGTATGGTCAAGACTCTGCCTGGGCTATCCCACTGCACCTCTCTACAGATTCACTGGTGAGGGGCTTCATTTTGTCACAAACAACTTATACAACAAACAGGTTATATTGCTACTTGTTTTCCCCTAGGAAACACAGCATATCCCTGATTCTGCATTACCAAATAGGATTCTTGTTAGAGGGCCTAAAAAAATCACAGTAGACTTCCACAGAGATGCTTGAGAAATCCAAAAGATTTTGATGCCATTCACCAGGGAATGATAAGGAAACTCAAAGAAGACAGAGTTATGATTGTAGGCCCAACAGCTTCTGGGAAGCTCTGCTTGGGAGCTTTCAGAAGAGCATTCTTCCATTCTTCTTTCAATGCAGATCTTCCTCCCACAACAAGTAAGTGAGCTCTGTTGCTATACTGGATAGCTATGCAGAGAATTAAGAACTTTTGTTATTGTTTGTTTCTTGGGTTGGTTTTTGCGTTTAGTGTTTTTTTTTATCTATAGGGAACCTAGAGGATTACTAAAATTAGAGTGCAAGCTAATAGTCTGTGAAGGCAGGGAAACAACATCTTCCATAGTCACCTTTCTGAGTCTGAAAGGACTTCAGAGTCTCACCGACTTCAAAGGAGCAACACAGAGGGAAGAGATAGCCCTGTGAATAAAGCAGCATCTTGTAAGCATGGTCCAGTTCTCCAA
>NW_009196019.1:34371-65745 GCF_000690835.1 Fulmarus glacialis | reverse complement strand
CAGGAAGCATTACATATTATTCCAAACAAGTTATCATGGTTCAAACACCTGGTATAATTACAACTAATAAAACTCAGTGAAGGCACCCAAAACATACCCTCAGTGCTGGTGCCACAACTTTGTTAGCCTCATTTCTCTTAAGTGATGCAGACTTAACATCCCAAATTAAACAAAATGAATGAACTGAAAACAAGTACCCTTTGTTTAATATTTGCTGTGAAAAGTGCCTCTCATTTCAGAGGGAAAAATAAAAACAACACAAGAAACTTAAGTAAGGTAAAAGTGACGATTATTGCTTCTAATTTAGCAGAGCCTGTTCTTCTCCACTATAGGTGCAGCCAAATTGCTCCACAGAACGCCCAGTTTCAAGTACAGCAGCGTGAGTCTGTGGGACAGCACCGTCATCTAGTGGGCATCTGCAACTATAACAGAGTTCTGCCCCCAAGCTCCTTCTTCTGGTTTGGGACCACACAAAGTGCTCCTCTGATTTGGTACCACACTCCTGGGAAACCAAGCTCAGAGTCCCCTCAGTGGACCCACATGAGAGCGCTGCTCTTTGAGCTCCCTCATCACCTCCATCACCACCTAGTACAGAGCACGGTTCCCTCTCGACTTCCAGAGGGCCAGATTTTCAGGGACAGAGCTGCCCCTACCATACCCTCCCCTACTAAGTCTCAGATACTTCTTTTTGGCAATCGGTAGAAAGACTCCTTTCCAGTAATGAGTGAAGAGTTCAGGCTGGGAAATAATGAACATTCATACCTGGAGGCATTTGTCTAATTAAAGCTTGCACAGTACACCAACCTTAGATATCCCCAGTTAGTGCTACTGCCCTCTCCAAAACAAAGCTTCCTAATAAAGCCATAGAAAGAAACTTTTCTTAATGGTAACACTAATCCATCATTAAATTCTCTTGGGAGAAAACAGTAAAACCGACAAGCTTAGGGTTGCAACTACTCCTGAATCGCAGTGTTCAGGTCTGCATGCAGATCTTACTCTGCATGCTCAACACTAGCTCTATCAGCTATTCTCCAAGCCTTATTCCTCCAACTCAACTCTCCTGTCTTCCTCCAATTCCCCTCCCTGTTCCTAAGGCAATATTGTCACCAGGCCCTCCCTTTAGGCTGCTAAGCATCGGACCTTTCTTCCAGAGGATGCTTAGCAGTGGGAACCAGAGCATTTATGCCAGCAACTATTTACCTCATTATGTGGTGTTATAGCCACATAGGTGCTCCAAGTTTAAAGCAAGTAGCTAAAATCCATTCTCTGTTTCTTTCTCTAAAAGGAGGAGTGCAATCAATTACTAATGAGACTCAAATTCTTCATTCCCAGCAGAGGAGGACAGAGCTATATTTACAAGCTCAACAGCATAAGAAAAAGTGGAGTCTTAATTCCAAAGCAGACACGTATAATGCAAATTAAACGGCCACAATTAACTGCATCGCATTGGGATCATCAAGTTTGCTATGATGAATATATTATACAATTCTCATCAGATCCCATGGGCTTTTAAGATGCAGGAAGGTCAGACACTCTGTCATCGTCCTCAGAACATTCGATGATCCATTGTACACAGGCAAGACCGGAACACTCTCAAACATCATCTTGAGGTGCTTTTATAAACGCCTCCTTTTGAGGGCTACAGCTACTTATGAAATACCTCCAGGTCTGAATCAGCCAGATTTGTCAGCTGGTTGTCTCACTTTCAGACGACCCTGTGTATCAAACAGAGAGAAACCTCCCCATCCTCTTGAAGCAAGAAGACGCCATCACAAATACCAATTCTTACTTTATCCATCCTCCGAGTTCTACCTCTTGCCAAATAATTGACTCTCCTTACCCAAAAAGATGCACGGATACCTTTAAAAAAATGCTTTACCTGAAGTTTCACCTTTCTAAGTTTCAAATGACTGAACATAGTCAGAGCAGGCTCGCTGTGAACCTGCAGAACGGGTGTTTTTCCACTCTTCCCACCGTGTAAGAGCTCTTCTGTCTATTGCTTTTTCTGCTCTCATCAGATAAATCTGGTGCTGGAAATCCCATAGACATTGCCTTTACTTTCATTTTGACTTAAAGGAAACACAAGTATTAGTTTAGGTTTGTGGTGTAGATGGCATTCATTTAGCCATAGCGCAAAAAGTGTTTCTAAGCATGTATGAACTTTACTGCAACTAAAATAGAAGTTGTGATCACTGAAACCAGCAACAGCAAAGCAAACCTGAAGAACAAGCATTCAGCTTACAGTATTTTTTTTAAATGGGTAGATGGGAGGGATTCAAAATTAGGAGTTGGATCCCAAGCATAAAAACAGCAAAGGAAAACCCTGATACTTTCCTTTAAAGTATTCTCACACAAGATTATCCCACAAGTCTCACTTGAAGCCACTAGATGTCATTCTTGGACTTTCAGTTGAAGCAATTGTTTGGGTTTTCTTTTTTTCCTCTAGCTATTATGCCAGTTGCCACAAAGAATGAAAACCTTGCCATCATTTTACATCTTAATTAAATCTGAAGGTTCCACAAGTATATATTGGGCTTAACGCTTATGGGAGAAGACACATGCCAAATCCCCCCCCTCCGCTCCCGGTATGAGACAGGAACTAGTCTGCTCATAATTCAGCTCAGTGCATGATCTTAGAAGGAACACCGGCTTCAAGAACTTCTTGTTTAAATATTGATCTTATCCTCAGCATTGCTTAATCCCTCTAGAAACACTAGAAGAAAGCACTACCTTACTGTGTGATTTTTTTTTTTTTTTTTGGTCCTTTCTCTATTTACCAAAGCTAGGAGTGTAAAATGATATGTTTCTGGAGGTCTTGTTATTTAAGGAAACTCTCTCATGGAGGCAGAGGGCACCACTAACCCTCATTGCAAAATCCTTAAAATTTCCCCTTGTGAAGAGGGAAGAGCATGAGGGGTGGAATCGAGAGGCATAAAGCAGCAGGGTGAAAGAGGAGCAGGAGCAAAGTGGGAACACTGCACAGCAAACAGACCAAGGCAGGACACCATGATCAAAGGGAATCTGAGAAAAAACTTTTCAGATTGCCAGCACCAGGAGATGACTCCTCAGGAAAGACATCTATATGTAGCCATGGTGAACAAAATGACAGAATAGGAGTGTATTCAGAAACAAAAAGCGTCCTGGTGTCAGATCCAGACCACAAGATATAAAAGCTTAAAACTCCAGACAGCGTTATTCTGAGTCCAGGGCTACAGACAGCCCTTTCACACACAGGCTTGTATGTTTTGCCACGAAGGTTACTTAGCTGCTTGAGTAAATCCATCTGACCCTTTTTTCAAGGTTGATTAATCAACACACTGGATAAACATTCCCTTGCTAGCAGCAAGTGCACTTAGCTGCGGCACGATGCGCCTCTGAGCTGGTTTCAGCCAGGAAAGGTCACTGCTTCACAAGGCACGGCCTCACCTTGGTCCAGGCAGCAGCTTTGATATGACCAGATCTCAGCACAGCACAGATTTAAATCCTGGCAGGATTAACCCAGCTCCTCACCTTGCAATTTACCCATGTTCAGTTCTTTTAGGAGGGTGGCCATGCAGAATTGCTCTTAAAACCAGCACAGGTATCTGCCAGCTCCTCCAGCTGGGATCAGTTCCTCTGGGCCCCTTTTTCCTTTCCACAGCCAAGCAGGAGAGCACAGCCCTCTGTGTTTCTCCCTGAATAACTTAGAAAGGGGCGGGGGGGGGAATCAACAGGCATTAAGACACACTGCCTTCCTCTCACCAAAGCGTGGAGGGAGGAGGATTCCCATTGCCAGAAGGACTTGAGGGTGCCTCCTGTTGTCAGCAAAACAGCAGATCTGCTCCAGCCACCCGAAACTCATCACGTCTGTGCTGGCCATCACAACACCCCTTTCCTGTTCCACTTTCCACAAGATCTCTAATGTTTAAGCACATGGAAGTGATGATCTAAAGACCAATATTCACACTAAGGAAAAAAAAAAAAGAGAGACTGAAAACATAACAACTCTAATCTAGTCAGGAAACAGGAAAAAAACAGCATCTCACACAACCAAAGCAACCTGATTGCAACAGACTCGCAGGAGAAAGCTGCACACAATCTTTACACAGGGAGACAACTGGAGAGTAATAAACAGATCTAAAAAATGCAATCTGTTAGGAAAGAGACTGGTGGGGTTTTTTTATGGAAGGAAAAACATGTGTAACATTGAATTGGAAATAGTTCATCCAGCATCACTGACACATCCCATGCTAGAAGCACCTTTTCTCCTGAGGCATCTTCAAAAGTGAAAAACTCTTTCATGCAGGGATTGTTTCATTTATTGCAAGCTACAACCATAAGCCATGGAGACCTTAGTGACCACCGACGAGTAGCGCCACATAAGAGTTCAAGATGCAGCTGAACAAAGGTACTTCTTCTGAACATGAAGGCACTGAACCTAAAAATAGGACATTCTGTAGCCGAAGAAGCTTCAGTGGTCCTTATGATGGACACATAGCTATAATTACAGCGAAGCAGCTGCTTGCTCTCAGTCTTGACTCAGTCTATTTTATCATATGAAGCTGCTTCCTATATAAGCAATCAACTTGAAAAACAACCCAGATGTTTTCTCCCTCTCCTGTACCATAGCAGCTACATAAACTATGGAGTGCTTCAGCATTCCTTCTCCTGACCAAGAAACAGGACATCTGCAGTTGGAATTTGGGACACGGTATTACATCCCTCTCAGAGACTGTCAGCACATCCCAGTTCTGCTTTGGTGCTGTGAATACAAGGGGCAGAGCAGCCTCACCGCCTGATTAAAGAAGCCTTGATTTATGCAGACAGTAGACTGGAGCTACAGTAAATAGATTTGTAACAACACAACCCAACCATGTTACAAGGGGTAACTGGGGATGAGTTCAGGGCAGGTGTTCTGCAGGATTTACAATCCACATCTGTATCATGAAGCAGCAGGCAGCTTATTTAAAAGGACAACAAGGCTGTGGACAGAGTCTGAACAGTCCTTTCTTTCTTTTTTTCTTTTAAATAGGGGGGAAAAATCCAGCCAGCATTTGCACTGAGCCAGTGGTCCCACTGTACTTCTAACACGCTTAACATAGGGGAAAACATCTTAAGAGAGTTTGAAGTGGTAATGGGCCATGAAGCATATGGCACTGTTGTGGCATCTCGAGAGCCATATGTACAGGCCTACAAACTGTCGGGATCTGATACACTACAGATAATATCCATGATAAATTATTCACTTAACCAAAAATTGTACATCAACCCTCAACAGCTGGTAAAAGCTGGATCCTTGCCCAGTACATTAAGGAAGTTTGCTTCCTCAAAGCTCTACTGTTCTTTGGGGGATTTGAATTATGCATGTTACCATGAAAGCTAATGCTGTACATATGCATTCAAAGTTATTATTAACCTCATCAGGCAGAGAAGGAGTACAGAAGGCAGCTGTTTTTCTAGCTCACGTGCTTAGGATGTGGTGATGTTTTAAAGGACTTGCTGAGAGCAAAGATACAGGACAGTTTATTTTTCCCCTCAGAGTAGCTTGACAGTAGCCAGTTCAACCTGAAGGGCCTCCTTTGGTGTGGTCACTGACAGTGCTCAGCCTCTTCTTCACTATTTTTATACTGGAAGAACTAAAAAGTAACTTTAAGGCTGACCCAGAGCAGAGCTGCTACCTTTAGTGACACACCAAACTCCACTGCAACTCCTAGAGACCCTTGCTTGAAGGGAACGCCACGTCAGATTTGATCTTACATAAATTGACCATAGTGTCTTTGCTGGCCACCACATTAGCAAGTAGGGAACCGGACCTCCAACCTTCAGCATGCAAAACCTGAGACAAAGCGTTATAAAGTTATGGTGCATCTTTGAAAGCCGGAATGATTTTGGGGCAGATTTTGCACATGACTGCAGAGCTCAACAGGTGTGAGAAAAGTGGAAGGGTATTCCACACACATCTACACTAACTCTCAATTAGCTCAAGCAAAAACTCAACTGTTTGGCTCTCAAACATCTATAACAAAGCGAATGGGGCTGACATAACAGTTCCTATGTCAGTACTACATTAATGGCAGGAGCCAGGAAAAAATTAGGAGAAATTACAGCTGCTTAACCCCTTCCCCTCCACCCCCAAAATTGTCTCTGCTTCTCTCTTCCCCCCTCCTCTGAGACAGGTTCAAAGTTAAAATGCAGCTGTTTTCTGTTCAGTGTCACACACAACCACCACTCAGTCCAGGCAAGGTCCAGAATACAGAAGAATAAGGCAGCTTTTTCTCCCCATTGCAATATCCAGTGTTTTTCCCAGCCACCAGTTCACCAGTCCCCCCTTTCTCAGCCTCTCCCAGCCGCTTTCTCCCATCCGCTTTAGGGAATTGTCTCCTCATGACAATACCACAAATTTTCCCCTCAAGTGTTCAAATCCACCAGGCTCCTACCTTTGATGTTCACACTTCATTATATCAATCCTGAGTTGAGTTTATTATTATAGATGCAAAACCAACTTAAATAGCTTCAAAAACCTCTCCTCATCCACACCCTGGATTTCACCGGAGAAGCCTAACTTCCCATTAAACAGGCTTTGATTTTCTCTACACAACTTTACGCTGTATCTTCAAAACTGCCTGCAGGACTGACATTTTTCTCTTGATCCCGAACAGCAGGAGCATAGCTGTGGCACAAACTGCAGATGGAGTGCCTGGGACAGTAAAGGTAGCACCATTATCTCCTGCTTGGCATACACATGCTCTTGGCATTCATTTTCTGCAGCACCCCCAGTTGCTCATTTCTCTCCCTTTCAAATATTTTGCTCTGCCAAGAGATTCAAAGCTAGGCTATCTGGATAAATGACCAGCTGGTGCTATAGCACAGAGCATCACTGGCTAGAAATGGGCCTGGCCAACAGTTTGGGGGCAGTTTACATCCCTCAGCCAAATTAGACAGGGGAGGCAGACCAGACGTGCTGCTGGGACCTGGAATAAGATTTTGCAGCATTAACTGGTCTATTCTAGCAGCTGCTATATAGAGCAATAATCTTTGAACATGACTTCTTGGTTTCTTCTTCCAGAAAGACAAGCTAATTAAAAAGGGGTTACAGAGAGATTATGTAGACTAAGGGGAGATTTCTGAAAGGCATAAAGAGCTGCTCAGCAGCCAGATCTCTCCGAAAGTCAATGTGAATTAGGCAACTAACTCCCACTTGTCCTTTGAAAAGCTCTGCGCACAGCTTTTAAAGCTTGTCACCTGGTTAAAAATAAATAAATCACAATTTCTTCTAGCAAAGCTATGCATCACCTAATGCAAATTTCTGATTGTATAGAGGATCAATGTGCAATCACCGTACAGCAATTTTTGGTAGCGCTATTCCCTTATCCCATCCCTCAAATGATCAATCCTTTAAACACAACCCAACAACCCTCACTCCATTTTTAGCAAAAGGCATTTAGTAAATAAGGCCAACACGTGCTCGGTCCTTTGCTGCACACGCGAGCAGCATTCACTGTCACTGTTTGCGGAAACACGATGATTAAATCAATGCGACCCCAGGTTTCCTAGGGACACGAAAGGAAGCAAAAAGCGCTGACGTGAGAACAAGGCTCTGCTTGCTCGCCCTCCTCCCCAAACAGCCAACGGCTTGGGAGGCCAAAGCAGCACCTGTTGCAAAAGCAGCAGCTCTTTGCTGCAGGCTCTCCTCTTGGGAGACCCTAGGAGGAATTAGCAAGCCGCTGCAAAAGCCAACATCTCATCTTGAATGTCAGTGTCATTTACACAGTAAATGTCGCTTAAAGCTAACACCAGAAGGAGCTTCTTGGTATAATCAGCAAGAAGTGGCAACAGCAGCTTAGCAGCTTTTTCCCCACATACGTGTATACATAAAAATATATTTATCCAAAACTGGATTTAGACTCTGAAAGGTTTTCTAGTGATGTCAGAGTGCCAAGCTCGAGTTTACAGCAGTAAAATCTCCTATATGGTACAATCATGTGTCACAACCCAGACTTTTTTTTAAAAAAGACACCGTTTCTAAAGACACAGGCTGTTTACAGTCAATATTGGCTAAATCTTTGGCAGCTCTGCTCAGATAAGGGGCCAGCCCTGCCAGTGGTTCTCGGACTAGATAAACTTGTCCATCCATAACTGGACTGAGAATCGTTTGCACATTTAATACTAATCACCGAACAACAAATTAAACTCAAATGACAACCAGTCACTGCTAGTCCGGATTTTAGCTGGGTGTTGGAAACAAGAGAACAGTTTCTCTCCAGCAGATTTCTGCTGTCTGGGCCAAGTGTCAGAGCTGCACCTCAGTGTCTTAAACCAGCCGATATCCTGATCCCAACACAGCAAATGTAGTTGATCTTCTTGCAGAGATTCAAACAGACATTTGCACTAGTGTTTCTGATAAAGGGAGGGAAGAGGAGGGAAACCCAGCACACAGATTTCATCCCTCCCGGCTCGCAAGCAGCAGAGGAGCTGCAGAGAGCACTGCCGCAGCTCATCTCCCTTCCAGACTGAGGTGAGGGAAGCTGGCACCGAGCCTGGGGAAGCTATTTCAGGTGCTTACTTGGTTGACTCTGGCCACGCGCTTTCAGCCCTGAATAGAAGATAAAGGTATTTACAGCATTTCTTACGGAGAGAATCTGAAATTTGTAATTAACACATCCCTTGAACCACAAAATCGTGTGTTGGTGTCTTTCAGGATATGCCCACCCCCTCTCAAACTCTTTCATGCAAGTTACCTGGGACCTGAAGAGCAAGCACCAGGGCAGGCTTGGGAAGCAAACACGGATGAACTGTTCATCAGACAATAAGGTTTTGTAACCACACATACATTTCGTTGCTCTAACATAACCCACATGCCTGACACATGCAAACAAAACGTCCACCTGTTGAATGGCATTACCTTCAGTGATGTGCAGTATATTGTTATAATGTAAAACACAGATTGGAGTCTTCATTTCCTCCTTCCTTGACACAATGCAGCTGCACAGAATTGAGACATAATGCAAGAGTCTCATGAATCCAGACCTAAGCTGCAGGAGACCAGAAGCAAATAAATATTTCACAAAGTGTTAGCACAAGACACAACAGCATAAATAAAACAAAAGTGTGAGGATAATGGCTCCAAATGCAATTTGGCTTAAGTCATCTGTGCCTTCAGAAATAGAAAGATGATTTATTTCAAGCCTGAATGATCTGAAAGGGAAGCAGTGGGGTTTTCTTGGGTTATTTATTTATTTTTAATCATTATCTTTGACCTTTATGCAGGCAGCAAAGGGAGCAGAAGCAGTGGGTCGCTGATACAGTATGTAGGTTAGTACTGGAAACCTTTCTCAGTGGTCTGACAGATACCTGATGAAGTTAGCCGAGATGATCAGTGCAGTCCCCAAAGCCTCTTTTGCTGGAATTTGCTAACCATATGCCTGTGCCATGAGCCCATGCTGTGGCCACAGCTGATGAAAGCTTTTATATTTAATAGCCCTCAATGGACATTTCTTCCTTGAATTCATCCAATTGCTTTTTGAGCCTGTTGTAGTTTAACCCTAGCCAGCAGGTAAGCCCACCCAGCCGCTCACTCACTCCCCCCAGGGGGATGTGGTAAAAGTGAGAAAACTCATGGGCTGAGATAAAGACAGTTTAATAGGTGAAGCAAAAGCCACACACAAGCAAAGCAAAACAAGGAATTCATTCACTCCTTCCCATTGGCAGGCAGGTGTTCAGCCATCTCCAGGAAAGCATGCGGTAACTTGGGAAGACAAATGCCATCGCTCCAAATGTCCCCCCCTTCCTCCTCCTTCCCCAGCTTTATATGCTGAGCATGACGTCATACGGTATGGAACATCCCTGTGGTCAGTTGGGGTCAGCTGTCCCAGCCGTGTCCCCTCCCAACTCCTTGTGCACCCCCAGCCTGCTCGCTGGTGGGGTGAGGAGCAGAAAAGGCCTTGACTCTGTGTCAGCACTGCTCAGCAGGAACTAAACCATCCCTCTGTTATCAACACTGTTCCCAGCACAAATCCAAAACAGCTCCATGCTAGCTTCTGTGAAGAAAATTAACTCTACCCCAGCCAAAACCAGCACAGAGCCACATAAAAATTCAACATCTACAACACCTTGTGGCAAGGCAGGCCACAGCTTGGTGGTGCACTGTGTGAGGAAGGGTGTCCTGTTTGATTCAGATCTGCCATCTGATAATTTCATCTGATGCCCCTTAAGTCACATCCTGGAAGAGAAAATGCACCATGATTCCCTATTCAGTTTTCCTGTTTCACTCAGGATTTTACAGCCCTTGGTCATACCCTCTTCAGTTCTCTTTCCCAGGAGGAAAGTCCTGGCCCTTTTCTAGATCTACCGAACCCTATTCGAGTCAGAGCAGGGCCCAAAACCAAACACACTTGTCCCGCAGCAGACGTCCCATGGATTCAAACAGTGGCAGAACAAGGCTGGGCGTGTTGTAGACTAAAATAAACCAACCTGTTGGAGTGAGGAACACAATGCAAACTTCAAGCGGAGACTTGCTAAAACAGTGCCCTAGACCTGACTCGCTCCAAGATCGAACCCCAGGCCAGAGGGCCTGGCAATTACAGGAGAGAAAAAGCATCTTTTTCTCAGCAACCTGGCCTGTATCAGAAATAGTGTGGCCAGCAGGAGGAGGGAGGTGATCGTGCCCCTGTACTCGGCCCTGGTGAGGCCGCACCTCGAATCCTGTGTTCAGTTTTGGGCCCCTCACTCCAAGAAGGACATTGAGGTGCTGGAGCGTGTCCAGAGAAGGGCAACGAGGCTGGTGAAGGGTCTGGAGCACAAGTCTGATGAGGAGCGGCTGAGGGAACTGGGGCTGTTTAGCCTGGAGAAGAGGAGGCTGAGGGGAGACCTCATCGCGCTCTACAACTACCTGAAAGGAGGTTGTAGTGAGGTGGGGGTCGGTCTCTTCTGCCAAGGAACAACCGATAGGACGAGAGGAAATGGCCTCAAGTTGCGCCAAGGGAGGTTTAGACTGGACATCAGGAAAAACTTCTTCACTGAAAGAGTGGTCAGGCCTTGGAACAGGCTGCCCAGGGAAGTGGTGGAGTCACCATCCCTGGAAGTATTTAAAAGACGTGTAGATGAGGCGCTTAGGGACATGGTTTAGTGGGCATGGTGGTGTTGGGTTGACGGTTGGACTCGATTATCCTAGAGGTCTTTTCCAACCTTAATGATTCTATGATTTAACGTATTCCTTATCTCGGGGCTTAACCTGTTTTCTTATATTGCCCCAGTTCACACAGAATTAGGCAATATAATAATCAGGCAGTTATAAAGTCTTCATCAAGTATTAGTCCCTAATCTGAAGCACTGGAAAATATAACAAAACAAATGTGAAACTCTGGAATTCAAAAAATTTAAATTAGCACAAAAACTTAGACCTGCAAAACACTTTAGAGTCAGCTCATGAAGCAGAGCAGTTCAGGGTTTATTCACAGATAAGCGTGCTGGGATTCCCAGTTACACACAAATTCCCATGCAACAGAGGAACGAGTGTGTGTTATATATAGCCGCATGCTAAGTTTTCCATGAACTATGTGGAGCCTGACGGTGCTTTCAGGCACCAGCAGCCCTCCCCGGCTGCAGAGGAACCGCTCCCATTTTCCACTGAAGTAGCTGGAATTTACCCACTCGGATTTCACGCTGCAAGAGGCATGACGGGGGCTGGCAAGCTGCCACCCCCTTTCAGTCACAAATCTCACGGCTCTGAGCCAAAGGCAAAGCTGCATTGGCACCTCCAGCTCTCCAAGCAGCAGAGGATAAGAGCATGGTGGGGGAAAAGGTAAAAGCCACGTAATGCTTTAGGTAGGAGGAAAGACAAGGGTTACGCACAGGCTGGCGAGTGAGTCATTTCCATTTAGCCAGCTGAAAGAATAGCGGCGAGTCAGTCAACGCAAGCACCTTATCTCCGGCCTTAATTCCTATCGCGGGCTCAAGCTTGCTCTGGGAGGAAGACCCCACTGGGGAATGCTGTGCTTGGCACTGCAGCTGCTCTGGCAGCTACTTTTAGATGCTCTCTAATGTTAGAGTAGGAGGCAGATTTGAGGAAGAAGTGTGCAGATAATTATTTCCTCCTCCGAAATCCCTGCTTGACTTGGCAATCCTGCAGCAAACGCCTTAGTGAGAGCCAACCAGGCGGCCAACCCTTCTTCCGCCTTCCTGCTTTGAGTGACTGGCAATAACACATCCAAACCTTAAATATCCCCTAGCCAAAAAAAGCAAAAAACAAACTGAACCAGTAACTGCACTCCTAGAAGCGCAGTGTCTGGTTTGAGAGCACGGCGCTCTCAGCCACAAAGGCAGCCTGCAGTTCTCCTCTGCACAAACACAAAGCAGCAGTGGGTAGTTGACCATCTGCAATAGGGCTGAAACACTACTTAAAAGCAAACAAAGGGCCAAACGGCTGCCATGCGCAGACAGATCACTCCATGCACGCCCAGTAGCTCTGATGGCACATGGCAAGGCCATCAGGAAGCCAGCCAGGAGACCATGCTTTACTCCTTTAGCGCCGCGTTGCTTCTCAAGAGCCATCCCAGAGGAAGCCAAACCAGATCCCAACATTTCCAGGTAGGGAAGGAAATGCACTGTTGTGGTAAAGGCAGCGGCTTTTACTACCATTTTGCTACCTTCTTTTGTTCATACAATAACAAGCAGACTCAAGGCCTGATCCTCAGGCGGCTGTAAACCAGCCCAGCCCTGCCGATTTCAGTGGACTGAAGCTGATGGGCTTCGGCAGAGGACTAAATCCTCAGCATGACAGCGGCAGCCTAACTAAACCCAGCCCCTTTAACTCTGGGGCTGGATGCAGTAACACAACAAACATCCCTTGACTGCCAAGGGAGCGGAGTTAGGCCAAGGCTGGATGCTTCTGAAAATCCTACCCTGCAGCTATCGCAAAGGCTGGCTTCAGCTCAGGAATTTAAGAGCATAGCAAGGGTTAGAAATGTGACTCGGTAAAAATGATGGTGACGTTCTCAGCTGGTGTAATCTGGCATAACTCCACTGACTTCAAGTGGAGCAACAGCTATTTAGACCAGCTGACAATCTAATCAAATTACCCTGCTTTGGACTGGGAGAAGGTACACGCTTCTCAACCACAGAACGCAGCCACATTGATCACGGCCATGTACACACATAGAGGAAAAAAGGAATTGTGAAAAGAAAAGAAATTGTGAAATCGTTAGCGAGATTACTATCTAGTTCATATTGTCTTATTCAATTAAACAGAAAAGATACTATAAAAGACTCATACTTGCCAAGGATTTTACTTTAAGCACTTCCCCCTCCAGCTCTGCTTGTGCCCCCTTCCCGAAAATACATCTTCTTATCTCCCGTAAACATGTCCGACTTGCATATGCTTACATGCCACAAAGCAATGCCATAAAGAGAACTCAATTACACCCAGTTAAGGTTTAAGTAGAGAAAGAGCTCCACCCAGGCATATACACCAACCAAGACTAATTAGCCCTACCTGAACTCTGTGCAAATTCAGCTCGCTGCTTTTAGTATCCAAGCTGGATCATTTAAAACTAGTTAGAATTCCCCACGGCAATCTGCTTTATAGCCATGTCCTTAGCCCCCTTCATGAAGGGGCATAGAAAGTCACTTTTGATCTAAGAGTAGTCAACCTTTTTATAAGTCTAGGGAGCTTCAGGTTGCCTCACTTGCAACATGTTTAGGTGGCCTGATTTTCAAAAGAGGGTCCCTAGCACTTCTTGACTATGAGGCTTCTTCAAACTCTCTCAAATCCTCAGCAAACACTGAAAATGTAGACTTCCATTGTCCCAAAAGGCAGGGCTAAATACTCTGCCTTCCAGCAGGAAGTTGGACAGCCCATCGCTGTGTTAACATACTGTGTGACCTTTCCTCACAGATTTTATGACCCTAAATGAGGGACTCCACAGTCCCACACGACTGAAGCAGTAGACTTTTAACTGCCCTAGGCACAGAACAAATATACATAATAAACTTTGTCTTCACATATTTCCTTCAAAAGCACCAGTTACCTAGCTTCATCATCATTTTATTTGCACATGGTCATTCGATCTCCAAAGCTAAAAAGTAATGACGAATCAAAGGCAGATTCATTTCTTCTACTTTACACACACATGTTGTCTTGGTTGCTTCTTTAGGCCAAGGCCTAAGGAGACATGAGAAAGCTCCTTGGGAAAGGACTGCTGTTGGTTCAATCTCTGTGAAGTGCCTATGGTTGGGATCATCACAACACAGAAGAATATTGAGTTCCCATTGAAAGTTGGCCATGCTCCAAGCAGAGGTTGGACCAGGTAAACTCCAAAGATCCCTTCCAACTTTAATTACTCTACAATTTCTTTACACCTGGGTGAAATTCAATCCACTGTAGTTAAGCGTACATAACTGGAGTGAGACTAAAAGTCCTTTTAAACAGTACAGCTTACCAATCTGGTTAACAGGACAATTTAAAAAAAACCAAACACACACCACTAAATCAAATTACGCTCAATATCCAAAATTAGCTGCATTACAAATATTGTTTTATTCAGTGTCATGATTTATTGGTCTCCTCCCCCTGGAGAGCTTCTATTGACCTCAGATTCACCTCAATGAATCTTGATTTTTGAATGAAAACAGCAGTCAATAATATTTACTTCCTATTGACTTCATCCTCAACGGCACAGCGAAAAGACTGAACTACTCTTGACCTCCATGTCTCAGTTCTAATCACAGTAGTAAGATCCAAGACACCATGTCTGCAGGTCGGAGAGAAAAGTAACACCCAACAAGGACCCACCATAAGGTGACAGACAACTCACACATCCAGGGAGGCAATGAGTTTCCTGAAATCTCATGGCCAGTTCTGGGTGACAAGAACTTTAGTTTAGAAATTATCCTGTTCCTCTTGCTAGTCATCTCTGTTAAATCTATCATCAGGGAGCAGCAGCTTCAAACCATGATATGAAGACTTGCCATGAGCATCTGGCAGTCCAATTTGCACTGCCGGAGTGATTCTATTGCATTCCAAGGTTATTGCTGTTTATTCAAATTCATCTTGTTCTTTTCCTGACAAATGCAATCATTGCATTGACTACGAGTCTTGCGTTCAACATCCTCCTATATTACAATAAACAGATGCGACGTGTCCTGCCATGATGTTTCAAGCAAGAGCTTGGTAAGGTAAGTCCAGGTGCATTCCCTACCCACCTCCTAAATCATGGCTCCTGTTCTCAGCCTCCCCAGTTCTGTTGCCACTTCATAAACCAGAGCTCCCAGACCACACCACATCTTTGCTCAGCTTGCCTCTAAACCACCTGCCTGGGTTTCCTCTTCTGTCTCATCTTCCTCTGTAGAACTTTTTGTCTAAACACATTATTAGACTCTCTTTACAACCACACACACTAAACTAAGCTTATATCCCTCATTCTTGGTGCCATGGGCTGCAGGCAAACCAAATGTCACTGTCGGGGAATGTGGGCAAGTCTCACGTGTCCAGCAAGGCATAGCTGTGACAACAGAACTCAACCACTTGTGTCCAGCAGGCACTAGCTAAAACAGTCCAATTGCCTACATTTTTTTTTCCCTTGGTACACTCAGGCTCAGGGAAGCTGTTCCAGGTTACCCCTCATTAGGCAGATGTTCTTTAAATGATTTATGCTTCTATCAAGCTTGATATCCCCACAGAAGATTGTTAGTGAAAAGCTCTGTGTAATCATTTATAGTGGGATTTATGATGTTTAACTTAGTAACTCTCTGCAGGCCCTCTAACAGGATGAAGGTGGGCTGTGGGCAGTAAAAGGTCAGTCCCAAAGGAAGCCAAAGACGATGCTAAGAGGAAACCGGAATAGGGCTCTGAAGGGCTTTGTTCACTTTAGAGGGGAAGCAGCAGAGACTTCAATCATCCCTGCCAAAGGCATGCACATGCAAGGAACAGAGGAACCAAGCAAGATTTTGCCTCAAATTGTCAAGACTGGTGGTAAATGCAGTTTTAGACTGGTTTTTTGGCTTAATCTTGCCCTCATTTCTTTCTCTGTTTATATTATTTAAGTTGCCTCAATTACAGTCCTGTATTAAGCAAGCAGCCAGTCATGCAAATATTTTTGGGTTTTTTGGTTTGGGTTTTTTTTTGGTTTTTTGTTGTTTTTTTTTTTTTAAGTGTTGTTAATTTATTTTCAGGCCAAAAAAACTATCCAAGCTAGAAAAACACCAAAATGCAGGGTAAATAGTGAGTAATGAATTGCACCAGACTTTAGTCCCCTCTTGCAGCACAGGCGTACTCAGGGGGAAGAGCTGTTAAAGTCATTTCAGGGACATCTGCAAACCACTAGGACACTCTTGAATTAAATTTCAAGTTTTAGTCATCTTCGTACTTCCCTGTTTCTTCCAGAACTGGGAGGTAAAGTACTAGAATACACCCAAAAGGCCAGAAACACCACAAGAAAAGCTCAATAACTCCAGAAACAGGAATTACTGACAGGCTCCTGGGAACATCCTGAGTTTTTCTGCTCTGCAGTGCAGCCCCCTCAAAACTCAGATAATTTAGATGTTTGGATTTTCCCTACCCAGGCTAACCTGAACCACCTGGAAGTGCCTGCTCCTGCAATCCAGGAATCTCACATTTATTATTCTGAGGCATTTTAGTCATCCTTTCTCCGTATTTCTGACCTAACGACTACCCAGTTCTGGCCCAGTGCATGACTAAACCAGCAGCTCACCATCATGGACGGCATCACCGAACAGGCTGGGAACATGTACTAAAGAAAACTGAATTATAGTTCATCTAAGGAAAGAGCGTTATCCCGAAGCACCTTGGGGAGGGAACAAGCAGCCCTGCATTCTCCTCCCCAATGTACCCGCAGAGATTCTGCGGTGCTCCGCTGGGCTCAGTTATCTGCCTTCTGTCTCAGTTTCTTCACCTGCAAGATGTGGTTTTGTTTAAAAACCTGTTTCCAGCGCATGCTGTGAACGCTTCTGGGGTAGTAGCTCTCACAAGACCAAGCAGTGTACAAATCTCTTACTGGTTTTATGCAAAGTAGCTAAGAGACATGGGTCTTACGGTTCATCACACAGTAAGGGATGCTTTCTACCCTGGAGAGGCTGCAAGCAAAATAGCCTGGACAGCCCCACAACGGTGGGAGGAAACAGCAGATAAGCAAGCAGTGGCTCCAGACAGCACGCACCCTGCTCAGCGCCTTCAGCACAAGCTCTGCGGTGAGGGCAGATCATTAACAGCGCTACAACTGGAAACCTGGCTTTTCCACAAAGGCTACAAATACCCTGAGAAAAGCCTCGCCGCTTCCTTCCCACCCACTTCTCCCCCAGGCCAGCTCCGCTGGAAAAATTCCATCCTCCCTCCTACACAGCACAGAGCAGGGCTT
Source organism: Fulmarus glacialis (assembly GCF_000690835.1). NCBI lineage: Eukaryota > Metazoa > Chordata > Aves > Procellariiformes > Procellariidae > Fulmarus > Fulmarus glacialis. The sequence continues at coordinate 48,397 of NW_009196019.1, read as the reverse complement.
TGACAGTTCCTGGAAGAAAACGTTTTAACCGCACACTTGCACCTGCAGCGCCTGGCCCTGCGTGTCACCGAATTCAGAATTAAGTAGCACAGCTATTGTAAAAATGAGTTACAGCAAAAGCTCCTTCATCTCAGTCATCACAAGGGCTATATCCCACTTCTGTTTTGGTACCAGATGGCTCAAGGTCTATTTTTCAACAAGTGCTGTCTGCTATACTTGCTGACACAAAGCCCTTTGAGTTACAAGCCAAATCTCTTCCCTTAATATCTTTTTCATCCTTCTTTTTTTTCCCCCCTTTTTGAGCTCACAAGTATGTTTTTTCTTAAGAAAAAGAAAAAATATCTATTATTCTTCAAAGGCCCAGTTGTATCCTTCATTTACTGAAGTAGTCAAAGAATATTATGGGTCATTTTGTCACCATGGAAACCACAAATAGACCTTCAGGGTTTTGGAGAGGTGATATTATTTTGGAGAGGCCGTGTAGGGTTCTCTGACAGAAAATAATAGGGATGGCAAATCAAGGAGACCTTTTATACGGACTGTGCGAAATGCAAAGGGTATCAAACATCATTTCTCTGCCACCGAAGACTACTCCAGGCAGCAGTTTAATATGGTATCCTCTGACAGCTGAGCCCAAATGGAAAATTAATGAGGCAGCATGATATATGAGTCTTTTTAAATCTCATAACCAGCCTCCTTTATAGAATAAAAATGGCCAAATCAGTTTAATATTAGCAGAGAGGTTCTCTGTGTGTCTTTCTTCAGAGCCTTGTCAGTGCAGTGCTGAAGAGACAGTTTTGTTTTATTGACTGTGTAAGTCTAGATGTTTTCAAGTTTTGGATTGTCCAAATCAAAATAATTCTGAGCTTTATTGGTTTATCAGAATACAGCAAAGATATGAAAGTCTAAGGAACACCTGGGATCTCAGAGGCGCCGTGTCCTGCCCTGTGGGACCAGCAGCATGGAAAGCAGCCCAAGGGGAGTCCTGGCTGCCTCGCACCGGTGGCCGGGGACAGCAGCCCCTTCTCTGCCTCCTGCCAGCATGGCTTTCCCAATCCCACCCACTGGAATACCAACACTTGTCATTTCTGTCATTTTAAGGTGTGCATGAAAAGAGGGACTTCTCCACAGTGACAGTGCTAGCTGCTATGAGAAAATAGCAATATAGTCCAGGAAAACACTCTGAATTGAACGTAACCCCCACTAGGTTCAGTCCGTGCCCACGCAGATGTCTCCTCTCCGAGATATCCGTGTGGAAGAGAGCCAACCTCATCCATTTAAAGCACAAACTCTCAGCCTGGGTACACGATGCCTATCCCTGCTGCTCCATCTTGGATGGAGTTCTTCACGCTATGGAAATCAGATAACTCCCTCCTCCACCAGCATTTCCGATTCCCACAGCCCTGCAGGCCCTGCCTGCGCTGCAGCTCTGAGACCTCTTCAATCTTTTTTTGGCAGGAACCAAACCAAGCCATTCAGTATCAGATACATTTTAAAAGCTCAGCCTAGCACCAGCCTATCAAAATTCTTTGACTGTTGCATTTGACAAGACTTGTTCTTTTGCAAGCAAAACTCTTAATTGCATAAATAACTAAACCCATGCAATTCCCAGGTCAGAAGACCTTTTCTATAGGCACGCAAGCAAACATATTCTCACAACCAAGGGTCAAGCTAAAGAGCCACAGAGGTGAGAGCAAAAGCAATTACAAATGGAGCTTAAACAAAAAGATGTCGTATCGTACCTGGCGTTGGATGAATTCTAAACCTACATGGTATCCTGATGCTTCAAAGGTTGCTGCTACTCTGAATTAGAACAAAACCTCAAAACCTCAAGTCATTCTGCAGAACAGAAATTTCAAAATGCTTCTGTTTAGAAACAAGCAACCACTTTACTGAAGCATTGAAAAAAAAACCAGCTCAAATAAAACAAAGGAGTCAAAACAAATATTCCTTTCCAAACTTTTCTGCCAAAACATCTTTGAAATAGATACCTTCCTGCAAAACATTTCAACTTCAGCAGAAAAAGAGCTTCCTTTGGAAAACTGCTTTATAAAAGATACTAACTCTGCTAACTTCCCCCATGGAACGGTTATAAACAGATCCATAAAATACAATCACCCACTGTGGTTCAAAAGTTGTGGCTTCCCCATCATTCCCCAGTGGGAGCAATATAATTATCTGGGCACCTTCAGCATCCAAGCCTCCAATAAAACACAGCGCTCTAAAGACTGGAGCTTCATAACATTCAAGCAGACAGATCAGCAGAAGTTAGACAAACAGCACTTTGCTAAAATTAAACCCTAAAGAATAAAAAAAGTGAGCATTCAACATGCAGCAACAGAAGGAAATTGCTGTAGACTTCATTTTAGCTTCCCGCCTTATTAAGACACCTCCAACCCCTTTGAAATATTACACTAGCTAAGGTTCAAAACGCACCGATGGCACTTTGCCTCTTACATTACAACTTACCCAGCTCTGGTAGCGCTGTGCATCTCTCGCAAGGAACCACGCCGCAAACAGACTTAGAGGAGCAGAAGGAACTTGGGCTCCCTCTGTCTCGCCTGCGCCCCACTCAACTCCAATGGGGATGCTGGATGTCGAGCTCTTTTCCTGATTTCTACCCCACTGAGCTCCACGACCAGAAGGGCTCGGGTAGGCACATACCACAGCAGCAAGGCACAGCAGCAGCACCAAGTAGGAGTGAAAGGCTGGATCCCCTAAATAGCTGTCGGGCCACTAAAGGAAAAATTGGATGAAGCTGTGTGAAAAGGGGTGGGGAACAAAGCGTCGGCCAAGCCTGAGTGGTTTCAAAGATGCCCCATTTGATATGTTTAAGAAGAATGAGGAGGAGGAAATAGGGATATCAAATCAAAAAAAAACCCCTCTTCATTATTTCCCTCATTCCTCAGCCCTTTTTAGACAGTGAATGTTTTATCTTTCAAGAATGCTAAAAGCTCATACTGAAATTAGTGTTTGATGCAAAACAGGTTGAACCTAGCTCCTCCAGTGCTTTGTGGAACCTCCTGCACCTGTGCAAGGCAGAGGTGACTTCCACCTTTGCATATGCAGTTTTCTATCCTCGTTAAGGACATAGCTATGTGGCTGGGTGCTGTAAGGTTGCCAAAGTGATGTGTGGAAATAGAAATACCCAGCAATGTAGCAGAGAGAGAGAAATGCTAATGAGAAGGTAGGACTGCTGCTGCACTAACACTCCAGGTAGCAGAAACATGGGGATGCTTGGGATATGGATTCCTGCATCTTTCCTGTGAGTTTAAATGAAGACCCTGATTGGTTTCGTCTCTCTAATGAACAGCATGATAGTACCAATAAATATATTTATTGGCTTAATAACATCGCCATTCCTATCTCATCAAGAAGACTTCACTCAGGTGGGAAGGAAGACAAGGAGGTCATTTAGTATTTTGTGTGAAAATAAAGTTCATTGCCCAAAGCAAACAGTAAATGAGGAATAATGTGTATTTGTTTCCTTTATCATCTACTGGCGTGTTGGTTTTGTTAAGCTGTAAATGCTGATGGTGTTTCAAGTCCTCCTGCTCCCTGCAACGTTGGCTGCGCTGCGGTGGCTGTAGATGGGCTGCACTAAGATTTTGCCTGCTTTAATCATCCCCACCTAAGCAGCACCATGTCCTAGGTGCCGGCCTCCGCGTAGCATGAAATACTGCCCAATGTTAGCAAGAATATAGCAGCCCGGTGTTTAAGTTCCTCCTCCACTAAGTACTTAGAGAGCTTTTCTTTCCTAGGCTCCCTAAATGCTTTATAAACATTTATAAACAGGCAGAGTGAAAAATCAATGCAGAGATACTGTGGGGAGGAAGAGAGAGCAGGGAAAGAAAAGACAAACTCAATGAAAAATGAAATAGTGCCCACACGTTAGCTACCATCAGCCTTGCTGTTCCAGGGCTTTTCGCTTACTCCTCCCTATCCAAGGCTTTCTGTGCAGAAAAACCCAGACATTTTGTAATGATCAGCTGAAAGAAACTTCAATAACGGGACTCTTTTTCCCCCTCCCTGAAGTTAAGGTTAGGTTTGGAAACTCAAAGATGGTTTGAGAGTTCTGCAGATAACTGCGTTCCGGAGCCCCGGCCACTCTGAGCTGCAGTCATTAGTGCTTATGGCCCGGCCCGGAGCCCCAGGGCTGTCACCAGGAGCCACCGCGATGTGTCGGTGCATCCTGCGAGAGGAAGGTGAGCAGAGACCTGTGAGAAAGCAGGGGACCAACGCCAGGCCCAGAGAGCAGAGCTCACCAGTGCCCCGGTACGGCTCGGCGCTCTCCTCGCTGGGCAGGCTGGTTTTCCCAGGCGCAGGCAGGAGAAGGTGGCTCTGCGGCACGGCGACGGACGGTGGCACTGCGGCCCTGCGCATCGCCTGCAGCGCGGCCCTCGTGCCGGAGATCCTGACGGAGCAACTGGAAAAGCAACTGTTTGGATACGAACCATTTGCCCTTTCTGCTACTCATATCTGTAAATCAGTTCCGTGTCCTTGAAAGGACGTAGGTTAAGGGGGAGAAATCTACTGCCAGGTTACCTGAGGACTTTGGTTTCCCTGGTCAATCTTACATAGTAAGAATGAATGATCAAGCAGCCAAAATTAATTTCATTGCTTAAGAAAGGCTTCCATATGTTTAGATGTGCGGGTGCTTTCCCCGACCTCTAATCGGAAGCTCCAGTTAGCAGTGTTAGTATTCCAGCATTACCAGTATTAGACTTCCCATCAGACACCCACTTTTCTTACTCCAGTTATTTTCCAAGAAGGGGATCCCTGCACGGGGCAACCTTTCGGCTGAGAAGCAACTTCTCAGGGGCATTATTTATCCACCACAGAGTATTTCCAGCATGAGCTGAGACTGCTGTTCTGATGCTGCAGGTGGGAGCATGGAAACACAGAGAGGCAAAATGACCCCAGCCTGTACTGTGGGTCGGCGATAGGCCTGAGAATAGACTCCAAAAGGGCCGTATCCCTGCATCGCAGAAGCCGCTGCAAAGCAGGACTAAGACTCATTGAAATCAGTAGGACTGTACAGGTGAGATCAGTCAGATCTCACTGCAGCCCTGTTCTGCTGCCTGCACTTCTCAGGCGAATTCAGAGACTTTTCTTAAAACATCATAAACTTAATAAATCAGCCATACCAAGCTCAGAACCTCTGCACAACCTAGACAAGACATGCCTTTGCCCTGACTTAAGCTGCTGGGAGTTTTACTTTTGCCTTCAGCCCGATCAGCAGCAGACCCTGAAACAACAACATTTCCTAGGAAGGTGCTCGGTGCACCTTGCCCAGGTGCCGTATTTTATGTAGCCTAATGCAAACACTGTTATCTCCCTTACTCTGGCAGACTACTAATAACAGGTTTATCCAGTTCATCTTAAACAAATATTGGGAAAGTCAGTCCATACAAGGTCTGCTAAATTGCAAAGACGTCTGTGCAATTGCAATTGATGACACAGTGTTGAATTATACGAAGGAAGAGGTCAATGCCAGTAAGGCTATTTCTCAGAGCAGATTGCATGGAGGTCTCATTTAACACTGCCAACTCTGAACATGTGCACTGTATAAAGCAGAGCTTTTATTGTTCTATCACAGGTCCCTAATTTGGCTCTAGGAGCCATCTGCTGATTTAATAGGGGATCTGGATTGTTGGTGGGTTTTTTTTTTCGTTCTTATAAACACCTAAAGCTTAGGCATTTAATAGAGAAAAATATTGCGGCGAGATAATCCTTTGTGCAGTAAAAAAGGGGAGAAATAAATGTGTTTGGCTTTGCTTAATTTTGTCTCCTAAGCAACCAACATATTGGATATTGTTGGTACCAAACCTTAAGTGTGTGAAAGTCATTAAAGCAGCCCTTCCAAGACTGCTGCAACCGTATTATTAGGAAATTTTAGATAAATTACACTGTCAAGACAGTTAAGTATCACCTTGTGCTTTTATCAGCCACTAATTAAGACTGAAACAGAATGTTAATGCCTGTCTTACTTCAGCTAAACAAACATCGATAATACACACAACGCTACCTATACTTAGATAATAGGCACAACCCCCCCTATACACACATTCTTCCTATGTTTTCTCATGTATGCCTACGTGATCATTAAAGCCCCACTGTTGCTGGAGCAAGGAGCCTTGAAAGGGTATTTCACCTACTAAGCACCATAGCCGAGGCTGGTGACATTTCCATTTATCTTCTAAGGCAACAATCTTAAGACTGTGCTTCCAGATGAGCACGACGGGAGAAGTGGGTTCAGCTGTTCACCAAGCCCCAGAGCTGCATCTCTCCACGCAGACGATCTACCGGTGTGAATTTTTTAAAAAACCTGAGCTGACACAAATGGACGCTGGACCCAATTTGAACAGGAGTGCCAGAGCAAATCCAAGGATTGCACAGGACCTCTCAACAGCTCAAGCTTTGCAAATGCCGGGGATAACCCCCGTAGGGCGCTCCCCAAACCTGTCCTCCCTTCCTCTCTCGGGTACAAGAGCAGACACATGCCCTGTGCAGCCCCAGCAGCTCTGCTCTGCATTATTCAATGCAAGTGTTTCTGGTAAGGCGAATGCCTGCAGCACAGGCTGCATAGCAACTGCTCCTCGTGAACCCGGGCTGTAACTCATGAAACAAAAGGTCTCCTCCTGCCGCTCCTCCTCTGGTGTCCAGCTGTGCCCGAGAAAGGAGTCGGCCAAGGAGCCCTGACCAAGAGGTCTGAAGCAAAAGGCTTTCCTATTCCCTGTGAGCTTCCACCCATTATCACAATGTAATCACCGGAGACTGTCGCACACCCCGCTCCCCTAAATAATATCGGTTGCCCCCAGCTCAGTCTTTGTTGGCAACAATTTGCTTCTTTCACAGGAGCCATCTGCTTTTGCTTAAAAACTTGGGTTGTGTTCGCGAGCTGTCAGCCTGAACCATGTGTCCTGCCCTTCGCAGCGGGACTTGCATTATTAATGCTTCCACGTGCAATCAGTGCAGCACAGGTCTTACTCACTCGCACGCCAGCTAACCAGGAAAGGGGAGGAAAACCTGTGTGAGAGAGGCAGGAGGCAAGCCTCCTTAGCTGTCTCTCCCAGGCAGAAATAATGTCTTCAGCCGCCACCGTTTCTCCTCCTTGCCTGCACATCATCTTTGTAGCAATAGCTAAGAGCCCCAAGTTGGTCCCTAACGAAGCTGAGACTGTGTCACTCATTCAACGTCTGTCTATGCTGTCGGTGGACATTACCGTTCCAGCAGCGGTACGGAGTGAAGACTTCATCTGACGCAATATTAAAGCAGTGCCACTGAAATCAGCCCTCCTTCACCGGGGCTCCAATTCAATCATATTCCCTCATTTATAAAGAGTCTTGAACAAACATTTTATGCAAAGGTCTCAGATTTCTCATTTCAAGGGCTGAGAATCTCACAGGCAATTCAGAGAGTACAGAAATGGGTTAGAGGTAATTACCTTTAACTGGGTTGCACCTCAATTCCCTTCTGAATCCAGGGCAAGGAACAAGCTGGCAGCTGAGCACTTCCCCAAAACATTTTGCACAAAATCAAGGGCAGTTTCAGTGGTCACATGTGTTGAAGCAAGATAATATGAGTGACCACTGGACGTGACAGTTCACTTCGCCACCAGAATCTCTCCAAGATTTACTTCAGTAAACAGGTTTTACCCTTTATTCATGCAGTTGTTTTGCGGGTCAAACAGGTTTATCTGGGTTATTTCCTTGATTCAAGCTAATAGGTAGGAGCACAAATAAGCAAACAAATAAAAAAAAAAAAATTGGAGACCTAAAGCTAACATGTTTTTGTTATAGCAGTAAAGATGAGAGAGAAAACAATTTACCAACCAATTTACTGAAAAGCTACGGTACATCTCCTGCTACTTGCATAATAGAAAGTGCTTTGAAAATGGGTTTCCAGATTTCTCATTTGTGGTGTGTTATGAGCACATGTGATTTAATATCATGGGTAAAATTGTTAATTAGACAAGAAAAAGTGTGCCTTGAGTTCATAATATCCTGTGATCTAGTATGATTCCTTCTCATTCTCAGTCCATGGTTCAGACAGAGACCCGAAGCATTTCTGGGGCCCAGGTGGGAAGAGGATCCATCTTATCCAGCATCTGAACGCATCCTAGTTCAGGGAAAAGGGGTTAAATTAGTGATGAATTACACCCTGAATGAAAGCAAACCTTTTCAGGTTCACTCAAGTTTAAATGCTTCTAACTAAGAAAACCTGAATTTCTCAATAGGACCGGTGTCTCACAAGATGGCGTGAGCCTCTTGGATGTGACTGGGAAGACAAGATTTTCCTGACAGCTCTGGCCTGATCTTGGCCGAGTGACAAATGGATATAGTGGAAAATTAGCAGGTGACGGAAGGATTAAAAAAGCCCAAAGCAATTGTGCTCATCCCTACTCTAGAACGGAAAGCGTACTCTTTTAAGATGTCACTCAGGCGATGGCACTACCTTGCTTAGGGTGTTGCACTCGTAGCCTCAGTATATTGGCCCATATAACCCAACACTTCAGCAGCTGCTCCACAAGGAGCTGAGCTACCCCAGCAGCAGGGGAGGCAAGCTCTGGGAGATGGATAAAGCAGAGCAGACATCTGCAGCCAACTTGTCCCACTTGTGAGCATCCCCGTTAGAGCCCTCTCTGCTCTTGAAGCTCTTTTCAGGGGAGGACGGTTCTCTACATGCTGGATGCAGAAGACTGCAAGCAGCCAGCTGCCTTGAGCTCTGAGAACGCAGCCTCTCCGCCGCAGTCATCTGGGGCAGCCACAGCCTTAATAATTGTTAATTATCCTATAAGCCATCATTCAATGGAGCCGGCGGACCAGCAGCAGATCCCTGACTCCCAGAATATGACTGAAATATTGAGGCCAAAGAGTCATTGCTGCTTCTTTGTGCAATGGGAAAAGTCACCCCCTTAGCTCTGAGATAGACACAGCTTTGAGACAGGTCCACGCAGAAAATCCTCAAATGCTTTTCCTTGTGGTGGTGTGGATTGCCAGAACATGACCTGGACCAAAAAGAAAAAAGGTGGGCGAGGGGGCAAGATACTAACACTTTACAGGGGTGTAATTCCTGCAGTTAGCAGACCGTAAGAAGAAAGCCAGAAGGTGAGGTGGGAAATCAGAGGAAAATCAAGCCTTAGCCTGGGAGCTGGGTCCGTAGGTTTGCAGGGATAGACCAGAGAAAGCCTGATGCAAAACCTGGCACTGCATTCTGGCACTCTGATTGACCTCTTACAGGAGATAACTTAAGAGTCTCTCTGTTTTTCTTCTTTTAAATACACGTACAGTCTGCTCCAGCTGCTTGGCTCCAGCGCTAGCTCATCGTGCCAAGCCAGACATATTTGGCTTTGATACAAAGTTGGCTCAGCCTTCAAATAAACCACTGCTGTATTGTCGTTACGAAACAGGAGCTCTTGAGTGATTTCGCTGGAGAGGTCTCCGAGCCGCAATACCAGTCGGTGCTGGGGTGCAGCCGTGCTCTCAGGCTGAACGTGGCTCAGGAGCAGCAGCAAGCCGGCTGGAGGCAACAGACTGTGGAAGAAAAATCCTTCGTTTTCAACATCTGTCATTTATTCCTCAGTCTCGCATGATTTGTGACACACTGAAAGCAAGCAGTGTTTGGACAATCTGTATATCAAATGTGAGTTTGGGTTTGTTCTAATTTATTTCAGGATTTTTAGAATAATACTGCCCAAACCTATGGCTGGTAATACTAAAACTGAGGTCTTTGATGAGCTTTATACAGGAGCTCTGCTAATTCATTCACTCAGTTAAACTTGTGTCATCCTTCAAGGCCAAGACAGCAGTCAGGCTGAGCAGAGTGATGAGAAGGTCTGTCCTACTGCTACAGTTAACGTTAGGATAGCCTAAGCCCAGGACTTAGGTATTTGCACTGTCTCCATGGTCCTCTCCCACTCTTGCTAGGATCACACCTTACGCATTCGCAGCACAACATCTCCCTTCTGCTCAGTATACACTAGATACGAAACACACCGTGAGGACCAGCCAGCTGCGAGAAATCATCAGGTTTGGGCTCACGAGAAAGCAAAGTCCCCCGTAGCACCTCCACTGCACAGGTCCCCCCAGGGCATGCCTGCGGTGGGAGACGGGAACCTTGTGAGGTCCGACCGCAGGAGCAGCGTTGGGGCAGGATATACCAGGAAAGCAGACGCAGAACAGATCAGGTTAGAAATACTTGCCAGAAGCCAAGAGAGTGATCTTGCTTTCATCTGCTGACAGGAACTCTGACAACTGTGTATAATCTGCCTGATTTTCTCTAGTCCAAATAGTCTTAAAAATAGAAGTAGTTTAGCTTTTACGGGAGCTGGCCCGAGAGAACAGAAAGCTTGCTAGACCAGTGACCACGGAGGAAGACTCCCCACTCTCATTCTTCCCATCTCTTCAGCATAACAGCTCCAGAAGAACAAACACATCCATCAGACCATTCCCCTGAAGACGGGAAATACAAGTAAGAGCAAGAGACATCACTCTATTTTTAAACACTTGAGAATGGTTCCAGAACTACTGGCATGAGAAGGGCATGGAAAGCACTTGGATAGAAAAAATCACCCAAGTACACATCCAAACTCCGACTGACTCCATCACGGGCTTTGCACTCGACCAGACTAGGCAGGGATGTTTTCTTTCCTTCTTGCTGGGCTGGCTCCCGTCCCCTGCCAGCGCACAGCTGAGGAAGGGACCGAGACCCGAGCGGAGGCTGCTGCACTGCCCAGCCCGGCTTCTGCTCCCCCCCACCATCTCACCTCTCGGTGCCCCGTGCAGCGACGCACCTCCGTTTACCCCAGGTGCTTTCCCCTTCTCCTTCACTTTGCCTACAAGCCCTACGAACGTTGCCATGCCTGCTGCAGATTCCCAGCAAACTGCAGGGCAGAGCGCAAGAGGAGAGGGCTGAGAGGGGAAGGACCAGCAGAAGCCTAGAAAGGATGGAGTCACGCTCTTCTTCTGAACTGCAGAGGACTTGTTTGCTGGAAATCAAGGGTAAAATCCTGAGTGATGTCAAAGGATTCAGCATTTTTATTCACTTCCCTATATTCCCAACATTATCACAACAGTCTAGCAAAATTTAGGAGAAACTTATTCAAGATCTGAGAGCAGGCTTTTTGAATCATATTCTGGGATTTATGCAGGGTTGGGAGCTAAAAATGACAACTGCGTTATGGATTTCATCAAAGAATATTCTATTAAAATGAAAAATGAAATAACTATCCTGATGCTAATACAAAACAGGTGTTAGGCTTTAAACATGATAGCATTTACCGTTTTAGCCACATTAATGTTATGGTTAAGACATACTGTACTGATTACAGCTTTAATTTAATAAATGTCAGTGGTGCAGAGCATCATATCCTTTATTTACACATGGCATCCTTCCTCCACAGAAGAAAGAAACCAGAAAAAACAAAGGGTCTTCTACCACGTCAAGTTCACCTCAGATTAAAGAAAGCTCTGCGGGATTTAAGGTTTTAACAAAAAACGTGATACGCTGCTGAACTAATAGCAACCCTGTATTGGGTTCAGTGGGAGTGCTGTGGGGCAGGAGGGCTGCAGTGACTGTCAGCATCTGCATTCCCCTTCTCCATTCGTTTTTTTTCTTCTCTTTTGGGAGGAACAGTGCAAGAATAATGTTCAAAGAAGAACCTAGTGTTTGTGGAACACAGTGCACCACCCACTCAGGTCAAGGGGAAAAGGCAAAGACAAAAAAATTTTTTAAAAAAGGAATATTCTTTCACAAAATGAGGGGAAAAGGTGTCATGAAACCCTGATGCAGTGGATTAAAAAACCCAAAGCCTCAAGAATCCTTGGAAGCTCTGGCAAACCTTAAAATAAAAAACTACAAGATAGAGGGGAAGCGAAAGAAAAAGAGAACACACAAATACTTTGAAAAGAAGCCAAGTACTGCCAAGGCGTAAGTTTAATCCTCAGTAACTTTCTCTGTACGTAATGACCCCCCCAAATAAAGCTGCCATTTGCTAACAGGCTCTGGATCCCCCCAACAGACCACAGTAATGAAATCAAGCTCACGTCTAGCCCCGTGAGCTCTGCAGGGTCAGCCAGCCAGCTACATTAGGAAGAGAGGAAAGGTTGATAGCCGTTCCTAATAGCATTTTGAAAGTAATGTTTGCGCAACCCGTAAGAACAATAGCAATAACATTCTATTGTCTCTAGGATTTAGAGCCACTAAGACTAATGAGTTCATTTATAGCCCTGATGGAAGTAATTAAATCTGAAAATCAAAGCACAACATTCTTGTTTAGTGCTCTTTGAAACCAATATTCTAATGGAATGCTATCAACAGCTAATTGAAGCACTAATCTTGCCCAGGGTTGGGCCCATTGCCCAGATGGCTAATATATCATTTTCTAGTCTGGCAAGCAACATATTGCACTGGCTGGATAAAGCTGCGATTAGATATAGCTATATGATACCATGGAAGCATAAGAACTTTTCCAATCAATATTTTGATAAAATTGGCATTTAGTGTCAATCGTTCAATAAACTTCTTGCTGAAGTACAAGGACACGTCCTTGGTTTTATAAATAAAAAACCTGCTGCCTTATGCAAATAAAAGTTCCTACCAACTACATAGGAATGGCGATACAGAAACATTAGCAAGATAAATGCCCAGTGACGGGTATGAGGACAACTAGGAAGCTGAACAGCTTAATTTTCCTCCTATAGTTGAATAACTTAACAAATACAGGTCACAATTTTCTGCCAAAACATGTCCTTTCTGCAAGTTTTTGCATATTGTATACTCTGTCAGAGGGAGGGGTGCAGGCGAGTGCAGTCATGTGTAAGATATATCTGACAGGGATGTCTGATCAGTTGTACAGACAGGAGGATTCCTGTCACTTAATATTCATTATAAGGTGCCTTCACCCTCTGTGCTTGGGATGCAATATTCTGCTATTCTCAGAATTGGAGGTTAAAAGTATCAGCAACCATGTTACCAAATTTTACATGCAAGCAACATGACTAATGTGATTTCAAATTAGCATATCAAATTGTAAACATTTTTTTCCTGGCAGGTTGATAATTCCTTTGTTTTACTTAATAATGGGACAGTTGTTGGCATCTGCTTTAGATGTTCAGCAACTTCGGCCTCTATTATCCCTTTTCCCACTCTGCACATTCAGGTATTTTCATTCAATTGGATAGTGTTTATTCAGCCAGACCTCAGCTGGTGTAAATCAGCACAGTTCTGCAGACATCAGCGGAGCAGTGCCAGCTCACACCAGCTTCAAATGGGCTTCTGAGCTTTTGGTGCACTCGGAAGCAGGGAGTCAATGAAGCAAGATAACGGGAAGAACATCCTTAAGGTGTCCGGTGATCTGTCTGCACTCTCTGAAAATGCAGTTTGAACTCCAACCTTGAACCATGAATTAAGAACTACTCGCAGCACATGTTTTTTCTTGTCAAGCACTGCGTGAACCCTGGAGTTTGTGGGCAGCACGGACGCTGTTACGCTTCTGTACTTGTGCGTGCTGCTCACACAAGCGTTTGAAACTGTACAACTGTCTGTGCAAGCACCCACTCCTCTCTAGAAGGCATAAATAATCTCAAGAATACCCTGGTTTATTGATATTTTTCCAGTGGGCTGGTCAGACAGAGTATTTTTAAAGTTACAAATATTTTAAAATACTAAATGGGATATGGCTTAATGCCAGTAGAAGTCCAAATGCAGCATTATCTGGAGCCCTGGCAGGAGGCAGCAATTGCTGCCTATCATCATACAATGCTATCTTACTCAAGAAGATGAGGATCTTCCTTGAGAAGTGGTAGAAGTGAGAGAATTAAACATCTATGTTAATCTATAACTTTTTTTTTTATATGTACATCAAATATTTGGTATCTCTGGCCTTCTACCCTTAATACACATTTTGTGGTTTTACTTTCTATAACGTAAGCTTAACACTCACTTTTAAGAATTATTAAGTATTTTCCTGAGGTGTCTAAGTTAGAAGTGTAATCACCCAAGACTCCCTCAAGGACAGGGAAAG